>NC_088223.1:45007299-45307299 GCF_036934945.1 Oncorhynchus masou masou | reverse complement strand
CCCCAGACCATTAATCATCATCCACCAAACTTTACAGCGGGCACTATGCATTGGGTCAGCTAGCGTTCTTCAGGCATCCCCCAAACCCAGATTTGTCAGTTTGACTGCCAGATCCGTCATCACCCCAGAGAATGCGTTTCCACTGCTCCCAAGTCCAATGGCAGCAGGCTTTACTGCCTCCAGCCGATACTTAGCAATGCATATGGTGATCTTAGCTCCCAACTAACAGTTATTATGTTGACAGAGGGAGTCTAGAACTCGGTAGTGAGTGTTGCATTCGAGGACAGACGATTTTTACATGTTACGCGCTTCAGCATTTGGCAGTCTTGTTCTGTGAGCTTCTGTGGTCTACCACTTTGCGGCTGAGCCGTTGTTGCTCCTAGACATTTCCACTTCACAATAACAGCACTTACAGTTGACCGGGGCAGCTCTAACAGGGCAGAAATTTGACGAACTGACTTAATGGAATATTGCCATATTGAAAGTCATTGAGCTCTTCAGTAAGGCCATTCTACTGCCAATATTTGTCTACGTAGATTGTATGGCTGTTTGCTCGATTTTATACATCTGTCAGCAACGGGGGTGGCTGATATAGCCGAATTGAATCATTTGAAGGTGTCTACATACTTTTGTATATATAGTGCGTTTGGAAAGTTTTTAGACCCCTTGACTTTTCCCACAGTTTGTTACGTTACAGAATTGTTCTAAAATGTATTATTACATCATTTTTTTTCCTCGTAAATTTGAGCTAATTTATAAAAATATAAAAAACTGAAATATATCACATTTACATAAGTATTCAGATCCTTTACTCAGTACTTTGTTGAACCACCTTTGGCAGTGATTACAGCCTTGAGTCTTCTTGGATATAATGCTTGGCACACCTGTATTTGGGGAGTTTCTCCCATTCTTCTCTGCAGATCCTCTCAAGCTCTGTCAGGTTGGAGGGGGAGCAATTGCTGCACAGATATTTTCAGGTCTCTCCGGAGATGTTCAATCGGTTTCAAGTCCGGGCTCTGGCAGGGCCACTCAAGGACTTTCAGAGACTTGTCCCGAAGCCACTCCTGCATTCTCTTGGCTGTGTGCTTAGGGTCATTGTCTTGTTGGAAGGTGAACCTTTGCCCCAGTCTGAGGTCCTGAGCGCTCTGGAGCAGGTTTTCATCAAGGATATCTCTATACTTTGCTGGGTTCATTGTTGCCTCGATCCTGAATAGTCTCCCAGTCTCTGCCGCTGAAAAACATCCCCACAGCATGATGCTGCCGCCACCGTGCTTCACCGCAGCTCTAGGATGAGTCTTGGCGGTTCCGAACCTCTTCCATTTAACCTCACTAGGGTGAATTCAGAAAACATACACGTAAATTCATGAAACATACACATATTTTACAAAGGTTTAAAGATCAACTTCTTGTGAATCCAACCACAGTGTCAGATTTCAAAAAGGCTTTACGGCGAAAGCCTACCTTACGATTATTTCAGAACATCGCCCAGCAGACAAATCATTACAAACAGTAACCAGCCAAGTAGAAGAGTAACACAAGTCAGAAATAGAGATAAAATTAATCACTTACCTTTGATGATCTTCATATGGTTGCACTCAGAAGACATTCATTTACTCAATAAATGTTTGTTTTGTTTGAT
Organism: Oncorhynchus masou masou; assembly: GCF_036934945.1. Taxonomy (NCBI): domain Eukaryota; kingdom Metazoa; phylum Chordata; class Actinopteri; order Salmoniformes; family Salmonidae; genus Oncorhynchus; species Oncorhynchus masou. The sequence goes on along the minus strand of NC_088223.1, from coordinate 45,305,660 downwards.
AAAGTCTCTCTTTATATCCAAAAACCTCAGTTTTGCTTGCGCGTTTTCTTCAGTAATCCACAGGCTCAAACGCAGTCATAACAGGCAGACAAAAAAATCCCAATTGTATCTGTAAAGTTCATAGAAACATGTCAAACAATGTTTATATTCAATCCTCAGGTTGTTTTTAGCCTGAATAATCAATAATATTTCAACTGGACAATAACGTTGTCAATATAAAAGGTAAACAAGAAAGGCACTCTCTCGGTGCAATTTGAGTCTTAAGTCAATGGATACTGCCATGGCATTGAATAGAAACGTCCTGGATGGATTTTATTCTCACAGACACTATTTTAACCGTTTTGGAAACTTTAGAGTGTTTTCTATCCAAATCTACCAATTATATGCATATCCTATCTCCTGGGCCTGAGGAGCAGGCAGTTTAATTTGGGGCATGCTTTTCATCCAAAATAACGAATGCTGCCCCCTACCCTGGTGAAGTTTTAAGAATGATGGAGGCCACTGTGTTCTTGGGCCATTCTATGCTGCAAAAATGATTTGGTACCCTTCCTCAGATCTGTTCCTAGAAACAATCCTGTCTCGGAGCTCTACGGTCAATTCCTTCATCCTCATGGCTTTGTTTTTGCTCTGACATGCACTGCCAACTGTGGAACCTTATATAGTGTTGTGACTTGACTTTAACATTAATCTGAAGAATGTTATTTATCTAATTGACTGGCTCCATATGGATGAGCTGACAGAGAGGGCTGTTTCACTTCTAGTTCTTAGGAAACTTTGCAGTATTATTTCTTACATTGTTTGCCCAGTAAATGTTATGTGTTATTACATACAGCCGGGAATAACTATTGGATATCAGAGTGGCGGTAACTCAACAGCATTACTAGCATTACGACCAGGAATATGACTTTCCCGGAGCAGATCCTTTGTTCTCACCACACAGGGCATTGAACCGATTCCAGAGGCTGACCCAAAACAATGACGGCGAAGAAGAGGTGGTGGTGCGCACACCACCCACCATTTCTGAGTATATTACTCTCTAATGTTCAATCCCTGGAAAACAAGGTTGACGAGATTTTGGGCAAGGGTTTCTTTCCAGAGACATCAGGGATTGTAACATACTCTGTTTCACGGAAACGTGGTTTTCTCTGGATATACTATCGGAGTCGGTCTAGCCGTCTGGATTCTCAGTCCATTGCGCCAACAGGACAAACAGAAATGGTCCACCCTCACATAGAGTGTGGTGAAGAAGGCACAACAGCGCCTCTTCAATCTCAGGGGGCTGAAGAAATTTGTCTTGTCACCTAAAACCCTCGTACAATTTTATAGATGCACAATTGAGAGCACCTTGTCGGGCTGTATCACCACCTGGTACGGCAACTGCACCACCCACAACCACAGGACTCTCCAGAGGGCGGTGCAGTCTGCACAATGCATCACCGGGGGCAAACTACCTGCCTCCAGGACACCTATAGTATCCAATGTCCCAGGAAGGCCAAAAATATAATCAAGGACAGCATCCACCCGAGCCACTGCCTGTTCACCCTGCTATCATCCAGCAAGGTCAGTACAGGTGCATCAAAGCTGGGACCGAGAGACTGAAAAACAGCTTCAATCTTAAGGCAATCAGACTGCTTAACCTCTTGAAACTCCCCATCCCGGATCCGGGATTGTGACTAAGCCTCAGGCTCATTAGCATAACGCAACGTTAACGATTTCTGAAAATCGCAAATAAAATTAAAATAATGCGTTTGCTCTCAAGCTTAGCCTTTTCTTAACAACACTGTCATCTCAGATTTTCAAAATATGCTTTTGAACCATAGAAATTGACTAATTTGTGTAAGAGTATGCAAAGCTAGCATAGCATTTTGTGTAGCATGTAGCACGCAACATTTTCACAAAAGCCAGATAACCAAATAAATAAAATCATTTACCTTTGAAGAGCTTCTGATGTTTTCAATGAGGAGACTCCCAGCCACATACCAAATGCGCAGTGTTTCCTGAAAGCGTCTGTGTGTAGGAGAAATCGTTCCGTTTTCTACATTGCGCCTGGCTACCGAAACGAACCGAAAATGCAGTCACCTACAACGTGAAACTTTTTCCGGATTAACTACATAATATCGACCGAAACATGGCAAACGTTGTTTGGAATCAATCCTCAAGGTGTTTTTTCACATATCTCTTCATTGACATGCAGTTCATGGAAGCTTGCTTCTCTCTCTGTGCCCCATGGAAAAATACTGGCAGGTGACTTTTGCGCACCAATTTTGGCGCAGGACACCGGGCGGACACGTGGTAAATGTGGTCTCTTATGGTCAATCTTCCAACGATCTGCCTACAAATACGTCACAATGCTGCAGACACCTTGGGGAAACGACAGAAAGGGCAGACTCATTCCTCTTGCGTTCACAGCCATATAAGGAGATCATGAAAGACAGAGCCTCAAAAATCCTTGTCATTTCCTGGATGCCAAGTCATCTTGGTTTTGCCTGAAGCTCACGTTAAAGGGCACGCACAGAGAAGATATTTGTATTTCTGGACACGTCAGAGTGTTTTCTTTCGAACAGTAGCAATTATATGCATAGTCGAGCATCTTTTTGTGACAAAATATCTTGTTTAAAACGGGAACGTTTTTCTTCCAAAAATGAAATAGCGCCACCATAAGTGTAAGAGGTTAATAGCCATCACTAGCACAGAGGCTGCAGCCTACATACACAGACTTGAAATCATTGGTCACTGTAATAAATGAAGCACTAGTCACTTTAATAATGACACTTTAATAATCTTTACATATCTTGCATTACTCATCTCATGTATATACTGTATTCCATACTATCGACTGTATCTCAGTCTGTGCCGCTCTGACATTGCTCATTCCTTTACTTAGATTTGTGTGTATTAGGTATTTGTTGTGAAATTATTAGATATTACTTGTTAGATATTGCTGCTCTGTCGGAACTAGAAGCACAAGCATTTCGCTACACCCGCAATAACATCTGCTAAACAGGTTTATGTGACAAATTCCATTTGATTTGATTAAAAAGTTACCATCTCCCAAATTTAACTCTAAAAGGTTTAAATTACCTATTACATCTATAAACAGTCAACTTATAAATCATAACCTCGTATCATATCATAATTCTGAACAGTCGTAACCTCCTTGCATCTGCAAAAACCTGAGCCTTACTTATGATTCTGTACTTCACAAAATGTATTCAAAATTGATTTAAAATCAAATCAAACTTTATTTGTCACATGCTCCGAATACAACAAGTGTAGATTTTACAGTGGAATGCTGACTTACAAGCCAACAGTGCAATTCAAGAAGAGTTAAGAAAATATTTACCAAGGAGACTAAAATAAAAAGTAACACAATAAGACTAACAATAATGAGGCTATATACAGGGGGCATTGGTACCGAGTCAGTGTGTGAGGTTACAGGTTAGTTGAGGTCTTTTGTACATGTAGAGATGGGGGTGAAGTGACTATGCAACAGAAATAAACACCAAGCAGCAGCAGTGTACAAATGGGAGGGGGGGTATGCATATTGTCCAGTGGCAATTTTATTAATTGTTCAGCAGTCTTATGACTTGGGGGTAGAAGCTGTTGAGATTTTTATTTTTATTTATTTTTGTGCCTAGACTTGGCGCTCCGGTTCCGCTCGCCATGCGATAGCAGAGAAAAAGTCTATAACTTGGGTGACTGGAGTCTCTGACAATTTTATGAGCTTTCCTCTGACATCAACTATTTTATAGGTCCTGGATGGCAGGATGCTTGGCCCCAGTGATGTATTGGGCCGTTCACATTACCCTTTGTAGTGCCTTACAGTCAGATGCCAAGCAGTTGCCATACCAGGCGGTGATGCAACTGGTCAGGATGCTCTCGATGGTGCAGCTGTAGAACCTTTTGAGGATCTGGGGACCCATGACAAATCTTTTCAGTCTCCTGAGGGGGAAAATATTTTGTTGTGCTCTCTTCACGACTGTCTTGGTATGCTTGGACCATGATCGCATGGTCATGATCGCATGATCGCATTGCCAGGTCGCAATTGTAAATGAGAACTTGTTCTCAACTTGAGTACCTGGTTAAATAAAGGTGAAATAAAAAATAAAATAAAAAAATGATAGTTCATTGGTGATGTGGACACCAACTTGAAACTCTCGACCAGCTCCACTACACTACAGCCCCGTCGATGTTAATGTGGGCCTGTTCGGCCTGCCTTTTCCTTTAGTCCATGATCAGCTCCTTATTTAATAGCTAATTAAATGAGAACACAAAATAGCATACACACTTTGCACCGGTTACCGACTGGAGAATTAATACACTGAAAACAGGTCCTTAGCGGAATGACAACAACATGTCTGCTTGTTATAGAAGAGATTGAGAGAGAGAGGGATAGAGACAATTAACTTTGGTTCATTCATAAACTACTCTAACCTACAGTAACCATATACTTTGCACACGAAACGCTGCCCACTTTGAGTAAGAAATCTTGAATGTATTTACGTGATATGCCTGGGTTCGCCGGGGATCTCTCGGCGAACAGGGCAGCCTTGGAAAGGGGTTTGGGCCTTTTCGTGGCACTTTTGTAAGACTTTGATTGTCTGAAATGGTCTTCTATTGTTCTATTGTTGTCCTTCTTTGTAGTTGACAAGTCACCGGATACCAGACGTGTAGTCCTGGACAGAACTACAGAGTAGACTTTCCATCCATTCATTCTTGAATAGGCTTCTTTGAAGATAGGCTAGAAGAGTAACAGGATGATCCTACTTAAATTCTCTTTCGAAGATACTTTACTTAGAACAGCTAATCAGCCCTACCAGTGATCGTCCGGGTGGTCAGTTTATCGTCTCCACCGCGTGTTGAAATTCAAAGTTGAAATCAACTTAAACATGCAGCGGCAGCTTCACGCTGTTCTGGGATAATGTGTTTTTTTCTTAACCCATAATTTATACAGTTCACTCGAAAGGGGCGGTTCAAGCCGGTTGACACGCTCGCTGAACTCATAACATCTTGCAAATAACAAAAAACCTTTCAGAATTTTTCATATTACCTGCACAACACATGGAAACTTCATTCCCCATACATGATAAACCACACCGCCTCCTCCGTATTCTAAAATTAACGCTCCAAGTGTGTATACTGTCCAAGTTACAGAATTTCCTTCAGAGTTTTTTATTACATAACAAAATAATAAACAATATGACATTAATGTCCAATAGATCGTTGTTTGAAATATTGTTCCAGTATTTGCTTTTGAACGTGTTAGTTTCAGCAGGAAAAAGTCTGTTAGTTGTTAACCCCTGAATACATTCCGAAGGCACTGTGTAGTGTAGTTATGGTACTCCTGCAGGTCTTGGAACTGACGTTGGGGTACTTCTGTAGGTGTTTTAAATTAGTTAGGCTACTATAGCTGTTTTTTTTTTACTTCTGTAGGTACTTCTACAGGTCTTGGTACAGCACAGGATACTTCTATAGATCTAGCAGATCAGATGGGGAGGGTAAGAAGAAACTGTTTGAGCCTCAGGAACTGGTACTGGAGCTGTTCTGACAGCTGGGCTAAGGGAGGGTGGGAACTGTGTGTGCGTGTGCACATGGGTGTGCTCGATTGGTAGTATTCATTCACTTGTGTGTGTATGCTCACTTGTGTGCATGTGCTTGTGTGTGTCCATGTGTGTGTCGGTGGTGTCAGATGAAGGAGGTGTGTTTTTTTCTGACCTGAGGGGCCTCTGCTCTGGCGGGGGGGATTAAGGCGGTGCGTGGCTGGGGGCCGCAGCAGGGGGCGGCCCTGTTTCAGCTGAACCCAGTGCACTCTAGCAGCACTCAGGGCGTGAGGTCACAGAGTCCAGCATTCCTCTGGAGCCCTGTCTGTTTACACGACTGCTGGTTGCCATTCCCCAGTATAAATTTTTTATCTGTGTCCGTGAGTAGACAGACCATACGGTTCCAGATAAAATAGCCTAATTAATTAAACAAATAATCTAATCAACAATGGCATTATTTTCAATTACCTCTGCAACTCGTCCAACTGTTTACTTTTTTCACAACGGCCACCAGTTAAAGGCCAAAACATTGAAAACAAATACATAGTCAAATAAATAAAAGTTTGTAAAAAAAAATATAGCGGACAGTGACTGCTGAAACCGTCATATTAAACACCAAGTTGATGGTTTACTAAGTATGACTAAGTTGATGGTTTATATTTAGGCTAATGTTTTACAACTTTGTCATGAAATATTTTATTTTAAAGTCATCTTATTTAATTATTTCATATTTTACACACACCTGTGATAATCTGAAGTCGTGAAAAGGGCCACAAGATGTCTTGTGATGTCATTGTCTGACATGCAGGGTAGCAGAGGGAAGCGAGGTCTTCACATACTGCAGATGACTGTCTCCGGCACGCTGGCTATTCCCTATGTAGTGCACTACTTTTCACCAGAGCCTATGGTAGCACAAAGTACTCTGGTCAAATGCAGTGCACTATTTAGGGGATAGGGTGCCAGCCTCTATTTCCCTTTCTCTCTGGGTCTGACTCTAAAATGTACCCCTGCAGCCCATCCTGGCCCCTAGCCCCCAGCCTGGCCTGCCTGACCCTAACTGACAGGGAGGATGTAGCTGTAGCTAGCTGTAGGCCTCTCTCCCAAGGCAGGTTAAAATGTAACCATGTCCGTGTTTTCTCAGGGAAGTGTGTTTATTTAAAGGACCAACTGTGAGGCCCTTTTGTTTAACTAAGTGGAGAGGCTCGCCCTAAAAGTAAAGCTCTCTGAAAACACACACACACACATACACACACACACACACCAGGTGGCCCTTCTCTCCTCCCTTTACTGCTGCTTAGGAACAGGACAGTGTGCCCAATGTGGGTGTGTGTCTATACATTATTATTCTGAACAGTGCAATAGATACAGATGCACAGAGCACTAACTGCCTATAGAATAGAACAGATTAGCCTCATCGTTTCATATGGCACAACCCACTGAAGCCTTAGATGAGTAATGATATAGAAATGAGAATGAATGTGCTGTAAATTTGACATTTAGAGCACCTACAAATTTTGACATTTGGTGAAATATAAACTTTTGCTATGAGACAGATCTAGATGAGCACACACACACACGCACACCTACACAGAAGACAGACACGTGGTAGGGCTGCTGCCTTGTCTTCAGTTTGGTATCTGCTGTAGCTCTATCCCCTGGGGCTGGAACTGTAGAAGACATTTGACACATTCTCCAGTGTTCCCCTTTGCCCTGCATCTGTTGAAGAATGGTACAGTATGTGCTATCCTACGACTCATATAACTCATACGCACACATAAACACACATATACCTGAAAAAGGAAACATCTTCACACATTCAGAAAGAAAATATTTACAACAAAGACACTGACACTAAGTACAGACGGTCCCTCACTTGATGACACTTCAAATCATGGACACCCTAATGATGGGAGGGAGGGAGAGAGAGAGAGCAAGAGAGAGAGGGGGAGAGACAGACTGAGACAGACAGAGATGGAGTGGCAAGAGAGAGAGAAAGACAGACGGAAAGAGAGAGAAATAGTGAGTGGGGGCGAGAGAGAGAGAGAGAGAGAGAGAGAGAGAGAGAGAGAGAGAGTGTGTAGGACAGAGAATAAGGAGAAAGAAACAGAGTGAGAGACAGAGACAGAGGGCTATTATAATTCCTCTGGAGATTACACAGGTGTTAAAAAATATAAACAGCCCTCTAGTCTAAACCACTCCCAGTGCCAAGTGTGTGTGTGTGTGTGTATCTGTGACCCTCCATCTGTGTCTCTAGAAGATCCCAAACTTACAAACAACTCCCAGTGCCCATGACAGTACCTCACTCCCCAGGCACCATCATGCAATAAAACAAGCATACAACTAACTACACTCCTCAGTCATTAACTACAGTAAGTATTACCTTCCGCCCTGCCCCCCCCCCCCCCCCCGCGCTCTCGTACAGTATGTGCTATGGTCAGCAAGGCACAGAATATATGTATGTTCAGCTGACTCTGTTTACTACATAGAGTAACAAGTCAACTGATTTAGAAACCTCAGGGCTCTCACATGCAGACCACACAGCCCACGTTTGTGCGCGAGCATTGCAAAATAAATGTACACATACATGTTATTCAATCAATTGCACTCACACTGTTCGCGCACGTCAATGAGCGTTTGAGTAGCCAGGAGCTAAAATAGAACTTGGTTCTATTTGTGATGCTTAACGCACTGCAAGTCCCACCTCTCCCATCTCCTCAGTGTTTTTAGGAGCATATACCCACGTGGGTGATTGAAAGATGAACTGAGGTCCACATCCAGTCCCGTTGGTGGTAATGCACCCTAAAGTTGGTTGCCAACCGCCATGTAAAGTCCAAAGAAGAAGAAGAAGAAGCCTGAAGGAGGCGAGTTTACTTGAAACAAACTTTTAGCCTTTTATCTGTGGACTAATTGTCGAGGACCCAGTGCATTTCAGGTAAAATAACAACCAAATGTTTATATTCCAGGACAAATTAGCTAGCAACAGCGAGCTAGCTAGCTAAATTGCCATGAATGTCTAATGCTTTTCGTCCTGTCCCCAAATTAATATAGTTGGTTCAGAGTTTGTTTTGATATTTCAGCGTGTCCTGATCACATTTGGTGAGGAGGGACAAAATCAACATGCGCATGCAGTCTTGTCAGCATATTATGATCCCAAGGGTGGCCAGACTTAGCCACAAAAATGCAGGGGGCTCCCAGGGGAGAAGCATGAAGAGGACCTTGAGGCTACAGTGACAGAGCAGAGCAGGGGGACCCGGGGGCTTTAGGGCTGAGGGATAGGGTTGGTGGGCAGAGCTGGCCACAGAGCACTATTAGTCCAGTCTGTCAGCAGCCATCCTCCCCAGCCATCAGTCCTCCCTGGAAATACATCTGGGAATTAATGGGCCTCACTCACAACATGCCCTCTCTCTCTCTCTCTTCCATTCCTCCATCTGTCTCTCTGTCTATGCACACATCCTCCCTCTTTTCCTCCTTCCTTTCCTCTCCACACATAGTCTCTCTCCATTTCTGTCTCTTTCTTATGTGCCTTAACATGCCTTCTCTCCCCCTCTCGATTACCTCCACTCTCTTTCCCTTCCTCCCTCCAGATATATTACTTTACTCAATGACACTTAATCACTCTGGACTCGATCAATATCAAGAGAGCTGTTAAAGCATGAGGTAGCACACAAACACACAGACACAGACACGCTCACACACACAGCTCATCAAAGCTAGATAGCAAAATATTGCAACACAAACACATGTGCACACGCAAACACACAACTTCCAGCCCAGGCTGAGTGGGTGAGAGAGTTCAGCCTGCCTGCCTGCGACCGTGCAGTGGTCCTGAGGACATGAGAGCACAGTCTGCAGGGGCTGTGCTCAACACTCTGGGAACACGTGGGCCTACTCACACTAATCGCTATTTACTTTTCCTGCACACATATCAAGCTTCTCTCCTCCACATACAAGTATACTAGTAAGTGGGTAAGTAAGTAAGTAGAGTATAGGGTACCATTTAAGATGCAGTTGTAACTCTTTCCACATTGGCTTCGGAGAGGGAGTATGATGGTTCTGAGTAGCAGCATGGGAATACTGGAAATACGTTTACAACCAAAAGGCTGACATGCTGACTCAATCACACCCTAGGTAGGTAACTCCCTTGAGGTGATGTGTGCACATAAAGAATTGATGTGTGCACACAAAAAAATGACTTGTACAACAGTGGCGGTCAGTGCCGTTTCAGATGAGGGAGGACAATTTTTCATGAGCATGGACTTATTTCTATTACAGCATAGTGGATAACTGTCATTCATATTCCATTCACCCAGGTAAATGTAACATCAATAGGTTTAGACTACTACATGATACTCTAATTTCACCCTATACCCATCATGAGGTTGCTACAACCTAGCCTATGAATGAAAGTTTACAACGTAGGTGCACACAGGTCGAGAGACAAATTTGATGTGACAGACAGTGACACATAGACATACAGTGACATTCAATACCGTCTTGCACACACTTGTCTGTATCTAGCTGATAGTGGGTGTAGTCATTAGTCCAACAGTTCAGTTATGTTTATCCACGTGTTGTTCCAATTGCTTCTGTGATCGTACCCATCCCGGATCCGGTATCGTGAATACAGCCTCAGGCTCATTACCATAACGCAACGTTAACGATTTATGAAAATCGCAAATTAAATGAAATGAATGTGCTCGCTCTCAATCTTAGCCTTTTCTTAACAACACTGTCATCTCAGATTTCCAAATATGCTTTTGAACCATAGCAAAACAAGCATTTGTGTAAGAGTATTGATAGCTAGCGTAGCATTTAGCGTAGCATTTAGCGGGCAACATTTTCACAAAAACCAAATCAAAATCAAATCAAATTTTATTTGTCACATACACATGGTTAGCAGATGTTAATGCGAGTGTAGCGAAATGCTTGTGCTTCCAGTTCCGACAATGCAGTAATAGCCAACAAGTAATCTAACTAACAATTCCAGTGTAAGGGGATAAAGAATATGTACATAAAGATATGAATGAGTGATGGTGTAGAGCAGCATAGGCAAGATACAGTAGATGGTATCGAGTACAGTATATACATATGAGATGAGTATGTAAACAAAGTGTCATAGTTAAAGTGGCTAGTGATACATGTATTACATAAGGATACAGTAGATGATAGAGTACAGTATATACGTATACATATGAGATGAATAATGTAGGGTATGTAAACATTATATTAGGTAGCATTGTTTAAAGTGGCTAGTGATATATTTTACATCCTTTCCCATCAATTCCCATTATTAAAGTGGCTGGAGTTGAGTCAGTGTGTTGGCAGCAGCCACTCAATGTTAGTGGTTGCTGTTTAACAGTCTGATGGCCTTGAGATAGAAGCTGTTTTTCAGTCTCTCGGTCCCAGCTTTGATGCACCTGTACTGACCTCGCCTTCTGGATGATAGGGGGTGAACAGGCAGTGGCTCGGGTGGGTGTTGTCCTTGATGATCTTTATGGCCTTCCTGTAACATCGGGTGGTGTAGGTGTCCTGGAGGGCAGGTAGTTTGCCCCGGTGATACGTTGTGCAGACCTCACTACCCTCTGGAGAGCCTTACGGTTGTGGGCGGAGCAGTTGCCGTACCAGGCGGTGATACAGCCCGCCAGGATGCTCTCGATTGTGCATCTGTAGAAGTTTGTGAGTGGTTTTGGTGACAAGCCAAATTTCTTCAGCCTCCTGAGGTTGAAGAGGCGCTGCTGCGCCTTCTTCACAATGCTGTCTGTGTGAGTGGACTAATTTAGTTTGTCTGTGATGTGTATGCCGAGGAACTTAAAACTTACTACCCTCTCCACTACTGTTCCATCGATGTGGATAGGGGGTGTTCCCTCTGCTGTTTCCTGAAGTCCACAATCATCTCCTTAGTTTTGTTGACGTTGAGTGTGAGGTTATTGTCCTGACACCACACTCCGAGGGCCCTCACCTCCTCCCTGTAGGCCGTCTCGTCGTTGTTGGTAATCAAGCCTAGCACTGTTGTGTCGTCCGCAAACTTGATGATTGAGTTGAAGGCGTGCGTTGCCGCGCAGTCGTGGGTGAACAGGGAGTACAGGAGAGGGCTCAGAACGCACCCTTGTGGGGCCCCAGTGTTGTGGATCAGCGGGGTGGAGATGTTGTTGCCTACCCTCACCACCTGGGGGCGGCCTGTCAGGAAGTCCAGTACCCAGTTGCACAGGGCGGGGTCGAGACACAGGGTCTCGAGCTTGATGACGAGCTTGGAGGGTACTATGGTGTTAAATGCCGAGCTGTAGTCGATGAACAGCATACTCACATAGGTATTCCTCTTATCCAGATGGGTTAGGGCAGTGTGCAGTGTGGTTGAGATTGCGTTGTCTGTGGACCTATTTGGGCGGTAAGCAAATTGGAGTGGGTCTAAGGTGTCAGGTAGGGTGGAGGTGATATGGTCCTTGACTAGTCTCTCAAAGCACTTCATGATGACGGAAGTGAGTGCTATATAGTCGTTTCATTGCTATGGGAACGACATCTTCAACGCACGTTCTAATGAACTCTCACACCGAATCAGCGTATTCGTCAATGTTGTTGCCTGACACAATACGAAACATGTCCCAGTCCACGTGATGGAAGCAGTCTTGGAGTGTGGAATCAGCTTGGTCGGACCCGCGTTGGACAGACCTCAGCGTGGGAGCTTCTTGTTTTAGTTTCTGTCTGTAGGCAGGGATCAGCAAAATGGAGTTGTGGTCAGCTTTTCCGAAAGGGGGGCGGGCAGGGCCTTATATGCGTCGCGGAAGTTAGAATAACAGTGATCCAAGGTTTTGCCAGCCCTGGTGGCGCAATCGATATGCTGATACATTTTAGGGAGTCTTGTTTTCAGATTAGCCTTGTTAAAATCCCCAGCAACAATGAATGCAGCCTCAGGTTGTATGGATTCCAGTTTGCAAAGAGTCAAATAAAGTTTGTTCAGAGCCATCGATGTGTCTGCTTGGGGGGGAATATATACGGCTGTGATTATAATCGAAGAGAATTCTCTTGGTAGATAATGCAGTCTACATTTGATTGTGAGGAATTCTAAATCAGGTGAACAGAAGGATTTGAGTTCCTGTATGTTTCTGTGATCACACCACGTCTCGTTAGCCATAAGGCATACGCCCCCGCCCCTCTTTTTACCAGAAAGGTGTTTGTTTCTGTCGGCGCGATGTGTGGAGAAACCCGCTGGCTGCACCGCATCCGAGAGCGTCTCTCCAGTGAGCCATGTTTCCGTGAAGCAAAGAACGTTACAGTCTCTGATGTCCCTCTGGAATGCTACCCTTGCTCGGATTTCATCAACCTTGTTGTCAAGAGACTGGACATTGGCGAGAAGAATGCTAGGAAGTGGGGCCCGATGTGCCCGTCTCCGTAGTCTGACCAGAAGACCGCCTCGTTTCCCTCTTTTACGAAGTCGTTTTTTTGGGTCGCCGGCTGGGATCCATTCCGTTGTCCTGGTTGAAAAGCAGAACACAGGATCCGCTTCGCGAAAGTCATATTCTTGGTCGTACTGATGGTGAGTTGACGCTGATCTTATATTCAGTAGTTCTTCTCGACTGTATGTAATGAAACCTAAGATGACCTGAGGTACTAATGTAAGAAATAACACGTAAAAAAACAAAAAACTGCATAGTTTCCTAGGAACGCGAAGCGAGGCGGCCATCTCTGTCGGCGCCGGAAGTAGAAAAGCATTCAAATAAAATAATTTACCTTTGAAGAACTTCTGATGTTTTCAATGAGGAGACTCTCAGTTACATAGCAAATGTTCAGTTTTTCCTGAAAGATTCTTTGTGTAGGAGAAATCGCTTCGTTTTGTACATCACGTTTGGGTACCAAAAAAAAAGCGAAAATTCAGTCATCAAAACGGCAAACTTTTTTCCAAATTAACTCCATAATATCGACTGAAACACGGCAAACGCTGTTTAGAATCAATCCTCAAGGTGTTTTTCACATATCTCTTCATTGATATATCGTTCGTGGAAGTCTACTTTCTCCTCTGAATCCCATGGAAAAATACTTGCAGCTGATGATGACGCACCAATTTCGACGGAGGACACCGGGCGGACACCTGGCAAATGTAGTCTCTTTATGGTCAATCTTCCAATGATATGCCTACAAATACGTCACAATGCTGCAGACACCTTGGGGAAACAGCAGAAATTGTGGGGTCATTCCTGTCGCATTCACAGCCATATAAGAAGACATTGGAAAACAGAGCTTCAAAACTTTTGCTCATTTCCTGTTTGAAGTTTCATCTTGGTTTCGCCTGTAGCATCAGTTCTGGGGCACTCACAGATAATATCTTTGCAGTTTTGGAAGCGTCAGAGTGTTTTCTTTCCAAAGCTGTCAATTATATGCATAGTCAAGCATCTTTTTGTGACAAATATTGCGCTTAAAACGGGCATGTTTTTTTATCCAATAATGAAATAGCGCCCCCGAAACGTTTTTCAACAGAATCGGAGGAATGAAACCACCCCAATCACGCGTAAACACAGTTCACAGTTTCATAGCAGCCACGTTGTATTCCTTCTCGCATCTACATTATGCACTCTCCTCCTTTCACCTCTTTTCCCTTTGCTTGTGGACTTCAATGCACAACACATCAGCTGTATGTGACCAAATCTGGGGTGTGAACTGCAATTCTATTCAAGCGTTGATTGACATGGTAGTGGCTCTATAGTATTCGAGAAAAGTTTTTTTTTAAACTGACCCCTCCGACGCTGTACATTACAACGTGACATGTCATGGCGTAACGTACAGCACTAAAGCGTAAAGCAACTAATTCTGTCTTACAGCCTCTCTCCACCAGGTGTAGCACTTCTTTCACCATTTAAAAACAAGAAAGGGACAGGGACAGGGTAAGGGGGGATACCTAGTCATTTTTTGCATCATCACTGCAAGCTATCATGACTCTCAAAAGCCTGTTTACTTCTGAAGATCACTTTAGCACCCCCCTACAAACCAGATTCAAATTCGACACAACCCTTCAAATAGGTATGTAATGACACATTATATAAACTCTTTATTGTGTTTTAATTACAATTTAGAGGCTATAAGGTGATAAGCTGGACAGATCGATTGAAAAAAGCCGTTTCCCCACACGACATCGCTCCTTCTCACAATCACGCAATAGGTTTCGCTTCCCCACCTGCCATTTTTTAAAAGACCCGATGGAGCTCATTGCCATCTTGAATCATACAGAGATGGGCATCATGAAGGGTCTCATCATTGATTTTGTTGGAAACGGGAGAAATTGTGCTTTACAATGGTATTGATATTACAATTGATCTGGAAGTATTACGTTTTTTGGGCGCTAAAATTACGTCAATTGTACGGACTAGCGATGTTCAAAAGTGAGTTAGTTTATGTTAGCTAACATAGCATCCTTCTGTTTGAGCAGGGTGTTTCAGTAGGCTAAATATCTAGCTGCATTTGCTAGCTAAGTAAGTGAAACTGAAAAAAATGACACTATTTCTCCTCTTGCTTCTCCTTCATTTAAGGAAGAAATTAATTAACTGTTCAAATATTCTCTCTCTCTCTCTTTGAGTCAACTACTCACCACATTTTATGCACTGCTGTGCTAGCTTGCAAAAGCTTGTGCTTTCAGTACTAGATTATTTCTCTGATCCTTTGATTGGGTGGACAACATGTCAGTTCATGCTGCAAGAGCTCTGATAGGTTGGAGGACGTCCTCCGGAAGTTGACATAATCACTGTGTAAGTCTATGGAAGTGGGTGAGAACCATGAGCCTCCTAGGTTTTGTATTGAAGTCAATGTACTCAGAGGAGGACGGAAGCTAGCTGTGCTCCGACTACACCATGGTGCTACCCTACAGAGTGCTGTTGAGGCTACTATAAACCTTCTTTGCAAAATAACATGTTTTATTTAATTATTAATTATTTGGTGACATGATTATGTTTAGTATAGTTTTATCCAAAAATGATAACTTTTGAAATGTTAAAAAATATATATTTTTAGTAAATTCACAGAGGAGGATGGTCCTCCCTTTCTTTCTATGAGGAACCTCCTCTGGTGTACACACAAAATGTTAAGCAAACCAGCAACCTAACAATCTAAGATTATGTCAACACTACATGAAAAGGGATTTGTATAAATTTTGGACATAATACAATATTATCCCAACTCTACCTTGTAATTTCAATATAATGTAACTTATTCCATGGGGTAATTCTGATAAGGGAACCTTAACATCAGGCAATACCGCTAACATCAGACATTCAGCTCCTATTTCATCTTAATTGCTTTACAACCTCTATAAAGCACCTCATCAGTCAGGTTGATTGGTGTTGTAATAGCAAAAATGTTTGTTGGATTATAAACTGATACTATCCAGGATTGGCAGGTGTTGCAGTAAGGTTTTGGAAGGTGTTGTAGTCTTCTAATAGCAGTTCTCTTTCATTATTAGTGTTCATTACGGGTGTTGACTGCAGATGTTGATTGCATTGTAGGGGATTGACAGGTGGGCACTTTCACACATAGTCACACATGCACCCACGCACACGCTTGCAAAGTAACATACTGTATATACGCATCTTTTTTTCCATGGCCTTGGCTATGTCAGTGTGATAGAGGTTTTGTGTCTAGCACCAGTGCACTATAGGAACCATTCAATGCCATTGGAAAAATATTATCTAGATTGTAGCCCCCTGTCACAAAGTGATTATTTATACATTTTAATTGCTATACACAGAGATTAACATAAATCGGACAATTGAAATTTGGGCAATTCATATTCACAATTATTGTGCAACAAACCACACAGTCAACTACTCTCTCACCTGCCAGACTCACGGCCCTCCAGCGGCTGTGGGAAGAAATCAAGTCAACAACAGCAACAACAACAACCATGGCCATGGATGCATGCCAAATCACACCCTTTGCCAATATAGTACACCACTTTTGATCAGGGCCCATAGTGATGTAGTTTGGGACCCTTCCCGGTCCATACAGATCATGGTGAACTAGGTCAAAAGACACTATTAGAAACACACAACACAGTCAGACAGAGACACTTTCAGTTCATAGTCTGATTCCTGATCACATTCTGGAGCAGCTAATTATACTCTGTTTGCATCCCAAATTGCAACCTTATCCACTACATAGTGCACTAAATTTGACCAGAGCCTTGTTCAGAAGTAGTGGACTATATTTACATTTTACATTACATTTACATTTAAGTCATTTAGCAGACGCTCTTATCCAGAGCGACTTACAAATTGGTGAATTCACCTTCTGACATCAGTGGAACAGCCACTTTACAATAGTGCATCTAAATCATTTAAGGGGGGGGGAGAAGGATTGCTTTATCCTATCCTAGGTATTCCTTGAAGAGGTGGGGTTTCAGGTGTCTCCGGAAGGTGGTGATTGACTCCGCTGTCCTGGCGTCGTGAGGGAGTTTGTTCCACCATTGGGGGGCCAGAGCAGCGAACAGTTTTGACTGGGCTGAGCGGGAACTGTACTTCCTCAGTGGTAGGGAGGCGAGCAGGCCAGAGGTGGATGAACGCAGTGCCCTTGTTTGGGTGTAGGGCCTGATCAGAGCCTGGAGGTACTGCGGTGCCGTTCCCCTCACAGCTCCGTAGGCAAGCACCATGGTCTTGTAGCGGATGCGAGCTTCAACTGGAAGCCAGTGGAGAGAGCGGAGGAGCGGGGTGACGTGAGAGAACTTGGGAAGGTTGAACACCAGACGGGCTGCGGCGTTCTGGATGAGTTGTAGGGGTTTAATGGCACAGGCAGGGAGCCCAGCCAACAGCGAGTTGCAGTAATCCAGACGGGAGATGACAAGTGCCTGGATTAGGACCTGCGCCGCTTCCTGTGTGAGGCAGGGGCGTACTCTGCGGATGTTGTAGAGCATGAACCTACAGGAACGGGCCACCGCCTTGATGTTAGTTGAGAACGACAGGGTGTTGTCCAGGATCACGCCAAGGTTCTTAGCGCTCTATATATTGAATAGGGTGCCATTTGGGACACATTCTGTGAGATAAACAGGCTTCTTTAAGAATAAAGCTGGGACCTGCCGCCAAGCCATCTGGGACTAAAGGTCTGCATCGTATTTATAGCTTATAATTTTAGCAGGGGCCTGGGGCTGCTGATTGTCTGTCTGCTCGACTTAAAGCTATCTGTGTTAATGAGAGACCTCAGACCCAATGACAGAGAGATGATTGACTGACTGATGACAAAGGGGCTGGAGAGAGAGGAAGATTGCTGATAGATAATATGATACGTTTGGCATGACAATGACCATAGGAGGGTGCAAACAGATTTTCGGACCAGGTTCAAATCGGACCATTACCTGACAAACAGACAAACAAATAATTGATAAAGAGTGAGACAGACAGCGAAGGATAGATATTAATATCAAACTGTTATCATATAATATATTCCATAATAACCACAGCACATCCCTGAGTGGAACTGCAAGTTGGCTCTCTATAGTACCCACAGTCCTTCTATTGAACAAAGTATACAGCAAAATCTCTACAACAAAAGCGCCATCCACCTGTCTCTCATCCCCGTTTTTTCTCGCAATCTCTTTCTCTCACCCCATCTCTCTCGCTACCCCCTCATTATTCCCCTCTCCAACCTCTCCTCTCCCTTTCCCTTTGTCTCTCCTCACTGTCAGGTAGTTATGATCTCTTGTTTCACAAACACCTAATTTGTCCTGTATTTTGTCCTGTGTGGTCTATACTTGATGACAGTGGGGAACAATGACAGTATGGCTGAGTATGAAAGAATATGGCTGAAGTATCAGATAAATAAAAATGTACTATACAGAAGGATGGGCTTTTGTGTCAAAGAGATGTAAGCAGAAACACACAATGAAAATGTATGCACTCACTGCACTCACTCACTTTGGATAAAAGTATCTGTTTGGTGTAATACAATGAGGGTATTGGTGCCAGGTAAGCTCAGTCAAGGGAACTGTATATGAAAGTAAACAAATACTCGGGTGGAAGTAACAAATTACAAATACTCTTGTTACTGTAATTGAGTAGCTTTTCTGAGTAATGCCAGTCATTTTACTTCAATATGTTTTGAACAAAGTATTGTACTTTGCTGCCTTTTTGAAAACCATCCGTTAACAGAGTACAATTCTGTAGGCTATCCATAATAGTAGATTATGAGGGCATGGAAAGTTTGCGAGAGCCCCTCGGTGTAACACGGTTCTTCTAACTCCTCCTCTGACGAAGAGGTGGAACAAGGATAGGACCAAAATGCAGCATAGTTCGTTAGATACATCTTTTAATGATGAAGTAAACACGAACAATACAAAACAACAAACGTCGAAAACCGAAACAGCCCTGACTGGTGCAACAAACACAGAGACAGGAACAATCACCCACAAAACACACAGTGAAACCCAGGCTACCTAAATATGGTTCCCAATCAGAGACAATGACTAACACCTGCCTCTGATTGAGAACCATATCAGGCCAGACATAGAAATAGACAAACAAGACATCCAACATAGAATGCCCACTCAGATCACACCCTGACCAACCAAAACATAGAAACATACAAATAAACTATGGTCAGTGTGTGACACTCGGAGCCAGAAAAAAACTGCTCATCATTGTTTCGTCAGTGACCAATCAAATCTAATTTCAAGCATTGCATCAGTCCAGGCCAATCACATCAAGCTGTGCATACAAACTGAATGATAATAGTTGGAAGACTTTTAAAAGACAAAAATAACTTTAGTTCGAGACGTATCGTGAAAGAGAGGAAACATTTTTATCAAAGCGGTGTGTGTGAAAACATTGGAATTGGAGGAGACTGACCAGTTCTCCTTCAAGCACAGGAGAGACGATGCAATGCATGCTTTGCTTACCCAGGTCGGAGGTGGAAGCCTACATAAAAAATGTAGTAGTCCACTATTTTTGTTAAAGATTATAGTTTTGGGAAAAGACAAGTGTATTGAGATAAAATGTTTAATCGAAAGGGAAAATGTGCAGAATGGAGGCCAAAATCCACTTTCTTCCATTGCCAGCCACTGAGCTTCTTCTCATCAGCATACTGTATTTAGTAGTGAGTGAAAACACCAACTGGATGCTTCACATTTATTCATCCAGGGAAATATCTGGCTCATTGTTCTATCAGTGACATGAGGTTAAGGTCAGGAGGTGAGTTGTCTAGCTAGCTAACATTAGCTTGCTTGGTTATGACATATACATGTACTTTGCCTGTGTAAATTAGTATATTGTTCATCTAGAAGCTAGAGATTCAATAAGTCTAACTGTGAATATTACTGTGTGTATAACTGTTTGTGTCTACACAATATATATAGCAAGACATGGATTCATTAGACATCTTTTTAGGTCTGAGAACATCTGACACACTTCAGTCTCAGTATCTGAGAATAACAAGTATGGGTCTGTTTGGGCTATTGTACTGTCAGCGATATGATGAAGTAAGTTGCCACATAAAGCAGTATTTGCCACTATACAGGTTTGGCCTACCATTCATTAGCATCGTCTTGACACAATGACATAGGACAAGACAGAGCAACAGAGGCAGGACTTATCTGATGAAGATTTTGTCTCATCATTGATGCCCAATAGGTGACGAGGTACAGGAGAGGTGGATGGGGACCTTGCCTGTCTGTCAGACAAGATGAACTTGCTTCATTCATCTCCAAACATAAAAAAGCTGTTCCTCAAACTGAACACAGGCCTGCCTGCCTGCTTCTACAGCCTGTAAGCATATTTTAACCTGTGTTGGACTGCTATTCAATGCAAAGTGAGCCAGGATAGACTTGATAACCTTTGAAAATCAGTGTTTGCTGAAAACTAACAGCAAGTTCAAAGAAAAGTGAAGGCGCTAGAACAGAACTCCTTTGTTTTGCTCAAGAAACAGTACATTTAAGTCGGTTCAGTTGCCAGAAACACGACCCAGTCGTTTAGGATTTTTGTTCTGCACCTATCGATGTGACCTAGCCGTTTGTTCTAAATGTTCCATTGCCATTCTTGTCCCTTGCTTGCTAGCTAGCCAAATACGGCTAACTTACAGTCATGTCAAACAGTGCAAACGCCGATGTTTGTCAAAGAGGATGGTTGGTGGGCCGGAACACAACTATAATCATTTGTACTGCAAATTGACCACAGTTATTTTCAAATTATAAAAATTTCATACCTTGATTACATTGAGACATGATCGCTATGTCAATTTTTTCATGGGAATACTTGGGAACAGATTTCCTAAATTAAAGTAATTGTTAGCTGAATTCCTAGTGATTTTACTGTCATTTTTTTAACCAAAAAACAAATCTCCCCCATCCCCATGCTAGTTAGCAATTGCGCTAACGCTAGTCAGCAACTTCCTTCCTCCCTCAAGGGAAATAAAGTATTCTTTCTAACAAAGACATGTACAACTATTTCAATATGTTGTGTATCCCTGGAAATAATCAGAATTCATGTAAACATGACAGTTTTGAAAACATAGCTTGTCCAAAAAAAGAGGTCTCTTGGCAAAACTTACCCCTGGGTGTGGGGTAAGTTGAGTTGCGCAACAACGTAAGTTAAGCTGCCTACACAATGAATGAACTGTTGTGTTGTTCATTTTCATAGTTTTGAGTGTGAGTACTTTTTGAACTCTACAAATATTTTTTCTCCCACACACTGGCCGCCTTTCATTCTAACCTGAGAGCAAACAGTCATACTGACTTTCACTGAATGAAATATTACCACTACATTTTTTAAACCGTGTCTATCTATATTTCTCAAAAAATAAATAGAGATGCACACGAATTAGGCTCCATAACATTTAATAGGTATAGCAAACAATATTTCGGCACGCAGTGCCTTCTTCTTCTATATTTATTTCCCAAATAAAATGTAACACAATCCAAATCGCTTTTTTGTCTTATAACATCTTATAACATAGGCTTAAAACCTAACCAACTTTGTTCTTAAAAAAAAACTTTTAACATTGGCCAGGCCCTGTTGTTACCTCATGTCCCAGCGATAATGCTTTGCATTACACCTGGGAAGAAAACACTTCAATTTGCTAAATGTACAATTGGCTCAAACCATTGGCTCAACTTTCCCAAAGCAAACAGTATGACTATATTAGCCCACACAGCTACAAGGATGCACATTCATGCTAAGTTTAGAACCTCATATTGAAGCTTATAGAGACCTCAACTGAAGTATAGAACAATCATAGAATTATCCACTTTGGTTTAGATGCAAACATCATGAAACCTCTAACACAATACATTCATTTCACTTATAGATAAAGGGCCTCATTGCCAGAATCTCAAACTATCCCTTTATGTACCTCAGGGGCCAAACAGAGTGTGAGACCCTCTGCCGATGTAGAGCGGCACAGGTGGCAGGAAGGAGACCCAACCGGTTCAGTAGTTCTATATCTGTATGCTTGTTTCCCTTCCCCAACCCTGCACCTCTCGCTCTCTCTTGCTCTCTCTTTATCCTCACCCCCTGTCTCTAATTCTCTCTTTTCCCTCACTCCCTTCATCCACATGACAGCTGTGTCACGTGTGTCACCTGGCGAGCAGCCGCCACATGTTGATACCTGGGGAGCGAAACATGAAGGGAAAGGGGAGTGTGAGCAGCAGCTATTTTAGAAAAACAAATGTGTGCATAAAATAGCACATTGCCAGAATGTTATCTGGATCCTTAGCTTTAAGAAAGAGGTTTCCGGAGGGGTGAGTGGGGGCGGGGCTTGGGCGAAAACTCTGCATCAGTAGCCACGACCTTGCTTATTTTGGTCCTTTAATCTGGTCAATAGGCAGAGTTCTTAGAACTGCTCACCAGGTTCCTGAGGCTGACACCACCATGTGGCCCTGTTGGAGGGGACTCACTCTCTGCTCTGCTCTCTGTCTCACTCACACACGTGAACGTGCACACACACACTCTGGCAAAACATTAACAGACCTGTTAGGGAGTGTGGAGAGTGTGCTGCTATTGCAGTTAGTTTGCAGTTTCGGCCAGTAACCATGGCTGGGTCTGATCTGAATCAAGCAGCACATGCACTGATACGGAGCTTAGAGACAGCCATTCTAAAAGGTTGACTTGAAACAGTCAGTCCCAAATGGCACCCTATTCCTATAAAGTGCACTAATTTTGACCGGAGCCCTAAGAACCCTATGGGCCCTGTTAAAAGTAGGGCACACCATAGGGAACAAAAAAAGGCCTCAACAATAGTCTGGTTTCTGTCTGTTTCCTCTACTTAAGTTAGTCTGAGGGTGATTGAACCCTATTCCCTATATCATGCAAGATGGCACCGACAGATAGGGCAGCTCTGCTTCTAGCTCCTAGCTCCTATGCAACTTTTCCAGTATTTTTTTGTGTTATTTCTTACATTATTAGCCGAGGAAATGTTTTGTGTTATTATATACAGCCAGAAAGAACCTTTGGATATCAGAGCGGCGGTAACTCACCAGCATTACAACCGGGAATACAACGTTCCCGAATTGGATCCTTTGTTCATACCCCCAGAGCAATTGAACTGATTCCAGACACTGATTCAAAACACCGTAGACGGAGAAGAGGTATTTGGAGTCTACTTCTAGTCTGACTCAGGAGGTGCACACACTATCCACCACTTCCAAGTATATTACTCGCTAATGTTCAGTCTCTGCACAATAAAGTAGACGAGCTCAGGGTGAGAATCTCAGTACATCGCGCAGACAGGGTTAAAGAACTCTCCGGGAAAAAGAATGGCAGGGTTGTATGTTTCATGATTAACTACTCATGGTTTGATTGTGATAGCATACAGAAACTCAAGTCCTTTTGTTCATCCGACATAGAATACCTCACAATCAAATGCCGACCTTATTACCTGTCAAGAAAATTCTCTTTGGTTATAGTCACAGCCGTGTATATTCCCCCTCAAGCCGATACAAAGATGGCCCTCAAAGAACTTCACTGGACTTTACGCAAACTGGAAACCACATATCCGGAGGCTGCATTTATTGTAGCTGGGGATTTTAGCAAAGGACATTTCTTGAAAAAGTCTGCCAACAAATTGACTGTAGCACTGGCTCTGAGAAAACATTAGACCACTGCTACTCAGCTTTTCGAAATGCTTTCAAGGCCCTGCCCCGCCCTCCCTGATCACAACTCCATTTTGTTCCTCCCTTCCTATGGGCAGACTCTCAAACAGGTAGTACCTGTGCTAAGGACTATTCAACGTCTGTCTGACCAATCGGAATCCACGCATAAAGATTGATTTGATCACGTGGACTGGGATATGTTCCGGGTAACATCCCCGAATACACGGATGCGGTGACTGAGTTTATCAGGAAGTGTATAGAAGACTATTAAATTCTACCCTAACCAGAATCCGTGGATAGATGGCAGCATTCCTGCAAAACTGAAAGCGCGAACCACCGCATTTAACTAGGGCAAGGTGACTCGGAATATGGCCAAATACAAACAGTGTAGTTATTCCCTTCATACGGCAATCAAACAGGCAAAATATCAGTATAGAGATAAAGTAGAGTCACAATTCAACGTCTCAGACATGAGAAGTATGTGGCAGGGTCAACAGACAATCACAGACTACAAAGGGAAAACCAGCCACGTTGCGGACACCAACAAGCTAAACACGTTCTTTGCCCGCTTTGAGGATATCACAGTGCCACCAACGTGGCCTGCTACCAAGGACTGTGGGCTCTCCTTCTCCGTGGCTGACGTGAGTAAGACATTTAAGCATGTTAACCCTCGCAAGGCTGCAGGCCCAGACGTCCTCAGAGCATGTGCAGACCAGCTGGGTGGAGTGTTTACGGACATATTCAATCTCTCTCTATCCCAGTCTGATGTTCCCACTTGCTTCATTGTTCCTGTACCCAAAAGGAACTGAACTGAACTAAATGACTATCGCCCCGTAGCACTCACTTCTGTCATCATGAAGTGCTTTGAGAGGCTAGTTAAGGATCATATCACCTCTACCTTACCTGACACTGTAGACCCACTTCAATTTGCTTACCGCACCAATAGATCCAGAGACAATGCAATCGCCATCAGACTGACCTATCCCATCTGGACAAGAGGAATACCTATGTAAGAATGCTGTTAATTGACTATAGCCCAGCATTCAACACCATAGTACCCTCCAAGCTCATCATTAAACTCGGGCCCCGGTTCTGAACCCAGCCCTGTGCAACTGGGTCCTGGACTTTCTGATGGGCCGCCCCCAGGAACCAACATCTCAACTTCGCTGATCCTCAACACAGGGGCCACACAAGGGTGCGTGCTCAGCCCCCGCCTGTACTCCCTGTTCACCGATGACTGCGGGCCATGGGAGTGTGGTTCCAGGAAAACAACCTCTCACTAAATGTCGACAACACAAGGAAGGAGCTGATCGTGAACTTCAGGAAACAGCAGATGGAGCACACCCCTATCCACATCGACAGGACAGCAGTGGCATAGGTAGATAGCTTCAAGTTCCTTGGCGTACACATCACCTACGATCTGAAATGGTCCACCAACACAAACAGTGTGGTGGAGATTGGCTTGACACCTAAAACCCCCCTTTTACAGATGCACAGGCTCTCCAGAAGTTGCACCAATGCATCAACCGGGGGGCCAACTACCTGCCCTCCAGGACACCTGCAACGCCAGATGTCACAGGAAGGCCAAAAAGATCATCAAGGACAACAACCAACCGAGCCACTGCCTGTTCATCCGCCCATCAGCCAGAAGGCGAGGTCAGTACAGGTGCATCATAGCTGGAACCGAGAGACTGAAAAACAGCTTCGATCTCAAGGCCATCAGACTGTTAAATAGCCATCACTAGGCAGCTTCCACCCGGTTACATAACCCTGCACCTTAGTGGCTGCTGCCCTATACACCTAGACTTGAAATCAATGGCCACTTTAATAATGGAACACTAGTCACTTCAATAATGTTTACATATTTTTGCTTTACTCATCTCATATGTGTATACTGTATTCTATTCTGCTGAATTTTAGTCCATACCACTTCAACATTGCTCATCCTATTATTTATATATTCCTTAATTCCATTCTTTTACTTTTAGGTTGGTGTGTATCGTGTGCATTGTTGTGAATTGTTAGATATTACTTCACAGTACAAGCAAATCGCTACACTTCGCTACACAATAACTTAAGGTTAACATGTGTATGTGACCAATAACACATCATTTGGTTTGATTAAGGTACGGGTCGCGACAGACATGTTAATGTATAAGTATTTCATTTATTACCGGAATTGATTTGGCCAGGTGCAACTGCGCTCTCTGTTCAGTGCGCTCTCTGCTTAGCAGCGGTCTATGCTCAGTTTGGCAAGTGGGAGAGGAATATGCCTGTGTGCTTCGCAATTGACCAGATTTTTTTTCTGCAGTTTTCTTGATCACTCCGTGACCCACCCACTGCAGCGCCGTCGTTCAGCAGCAGATGATGCGCTTTCAGCCACTGACTTGTAATTACCAGTCGTCATCACTCACCTCTGTCATCAATGCTAGCCACTGACTGAGTTCTGACTGGCTCAATCGTCATGAAAAACAAATACAGTGATGAGTTTCTCTCTCTTTCATACAAACTTTGAATAATAACGAGGAGCACCCACAATGTGTTTTGTACCAGGAAGTGCTTAATATTGACTCGCTCAAAATGTAAAAAAAAAAATGTATATAACGACACCTCCTGACCAAACATACACAGCATGATGGTAAACCCAGGGAGTTTGTTCAGAACAGGGCAGAGTGCTTCAGGAATCGGTGCTTCGACAGTGGAAAAGTAAGTCAGCGAGCAAGGCATTGTTGTCATTTGTTAACAAAGATTAAAAGCAGAAATAAGGGAGTACTATCTCTCAGTGGTAGAGTTTCTCTTTCAAATAATCCCATGGCCTTGTACACAGCTAATAGCTGACATTAGCCAAAGCAAGCTAGCTCGCTACTTTTGCGCAATCCTAAATAATAGTAGAGATGAAGATGAAATGAAATGATTGTTGAAAACAAGTTTAGGTTGGAACTGTTGCTGTTAAAATACAATTACATTTTTTTTATTCTGAACTGGAATAAACTGATTGAAGCAAGATGCTTTTTGAGGGAAACACTCAGTTTTGGGTTGCTCATCTACAGCAGGAAGCGGTCTCCTGCCTGACTAAGAAAGCACTAGATGTTCTGATCCAGTTTGGCACCACATACCTATGCGAGTCAGGGTTCTCAACTCTGACAAACTAAAAAAACAAGTACAAAAACAGTCTCAATGCTGAGCATGACCTCAGTGTTACACTGTCAAAAACTGAGCCCAGAATAGACAGGCTTGTTGAAAACTTCAACCAGCCACACATCTCTCATTACGACTGTGTGTGTGTGTGTGTTCTGTTATACATTTGTGTGATGTGATCAAATCAGTTTATTCCAGTTCAGAATGAAAAGTATTTATTGTATTTTAACAGCAACAGTTCCAACCTAGACAGATATGTAAGAGTGTTTTAATGGGGTAAAATAAACATGAATAGATATGTATATGGGTATTTCATTGAATTGTAATTTATTTTTGTCTATATTACATTTGTTTTAGGCATACGGGCAATGAAATGTACCGATAGTTACATATAGTTGCATATTTTCCTAAGCTTGGATCCCAGGAATACAAAGAATTTCATATTTGGGTCCCAGGTTGAAAAGGTTTAAGAACCCCTTCCCTATGTAGTGCACTACTTTTTACCGGGGCCCATAAGTATCTAGTCAAAAGTAATGCACTATGTAGGGAATAGGGTGCCATTTTGGAAACAGACCAATCTGAGAATTGGTCTTTCTATTTCCTTGCCTGTGTTTTTAAACACCCCTATAGCAGAGCTTGAGGAGGAGAGAAACAGTGGGAAGGGGGACTGACTGTAGAAATTAAATTAGAAAGAGGGTAAGCAAGAGAAAGGGAGAGATAAAAAGAAGGTTGAGAAAAAGAATGGGTGTGAGAGAACACATTTAGAAAGGCAGGGAAGAAAGGTCCTGTAGGGTAGGGAGAGAGGATGGAAAGAGTGGGAAGAGAAGAAAGGGAGAACAGAGGCCAAGGGAGAAGGGAGAAAAGATTGGCAGGGGAAAGGTTGGAGATAGAGAGAGGAAAGAGTGGGAAGAAAGGTGAGGGCAGAGGGAGAGAGGGGAAATAGAGGCCAATGAAGAGAGAGAGAATGAGACCAGAGAGAGAAGGGGCCAGGGAGAGAATGGGCAAGGGAGAGAAGGGGCCAGGTGGTGAAAATGCCAGAGAGAGAGGCCAGTGAGCGAAGGGGCCAGGGAGTGAAGGGGCCCGAGAGGCCATATTTTACTAGTGACTACGGGCGTGTGGTCCAGCAGGGGTTAGTTTATTAGAGTTGTTGCTTTTATGAGGGGCTGGCTTACCCTACCTAACAGAATAAATCCCAGCCTGCAGGTTCAGACCAGCAGACCTATTCTGCCCACGGCTACAGCCCTGACAGCAGCACACGCACACTGCTCGTCCATAAAGGACTGGATCAGTCCCCTTTAAAACCACTCACACACTGTCTGGCACACACGCACACACACAGGACAAGCACTCTGTATTCTCACACCCACACAAACACACAAATGATTTGCGCATTCATTCCCCGCTGTGTACACATGCATGCGATATTGAACTATCCCGGATGGGTCATAAAACCACATGTACTGTATGAAGAGGATTAGCTATCTTCACTAGCGTTAACAAATACTCTCATCTACTGTGTGTATCCTACCACAGTTGGCTGATGCTGTCAGCGGATGAGTGCTTTGTCTTCAGGCGTAAAACTTGACTTTCTCTCCGCATAAAAAAGAGGAGGCAGTGAGATCATTATAATAAGGGAAGCAGCAGAGAAGATAGGAGAGAAGGGGAGAGAAGACAAGAGAAAAATGGAAAGAGAGGAGCTGACAGAACTCAAAGTGCATTTCAGCAGAGTTTATAACCATTTGAACTGTTGTCCTGACTAACAGTCACTTGTTTACTACAGTTTGAATATATCCTATTGATCCCTCTCCTCCAGCCTCTGATATGAAAAAGCTATTGGTTGGATTGATGTGCCACTCAATTTATTCAACGTTCACCATTTTAAAAGGGCATTATGCTCTTCTTGTATTAAAGTTCCACTCATCTAAACTGAACAGAAATATAAACGTAACATGCAAAAATGTCAAAACTTCACTGAGTTACAGTTCATATAAGGAGATCAGTCCATTTAAATTCATTAATTAGGCCCTAATCTATGGATTTCACATAAGTGGGAATACGGATATGCATCCGTTGGTCACAGATACCTTAAAAACAAAGGTAGAGGCATGGATCATAAAACCAGTCAGTACCAGGTGTGACCACCATTTGCATCAGGCAGCGCAATACACCTCCTTTGCATTGATCAGGCTGTTGATTGTGGCCTGTGGAATGTCCTACTGTACTTCAATGGCTGTGCGAAATTGTTGGATATTGGCAGGAATTGATAAACGCTATCCTACAAGTCAGTCCAGAATTTCCCAAACATGCTCAATGGGGGACATGTCAGGTGAGTATGCAGACCATGGAAAAACTGGGACATTTTAGCTTACAAGGAATTGTGTACAGATCATTGCGACGTGGGCCTGTGCATTATCATGCTGAAACATGAAGTGATGGCAGCAGATGAATGGCATGTCAATGGGCATCAGGATATCGTTACGGTATCTCTGTGCATTCAAATTGCCATCAATAAAATGCAATTGTATTCGTTGTCTGTATCTTATGCCTGCCCATACCATAACCCCACCGCCGCCATAGGGCAATCTGCTCACAAAATTGACATCAGCAAACCGCTTGTCCACACGATGCCATCCACACCGTCTACCATTTGTCCAGTACAGTTGAAACTGGGATTCATCTGTGAAGAGCAGACTTCTCCAGCGTGCCAGTGGCCATCGAACGTGAGCATTTCCCACTGAAGTCGGTTACGACACCGAATTGCAGTCAGGTCAAGACCCTGTTAAGGATGACGAGCTCGCAGATGAGCTTCACTGAGACGGTTTATGACAGTTTGTGCAGAAATTGTTTGGTTGTGCAAACGTACAGTTTCATCAGCTGTCCGGGTGGCTGGTCTCAGAAGATCCCGCAGGTGCAGAAGCCGGATGTGGAGGTCCTGGGCTGGCATGAGACTGGTTAGATGTACTGCCAAATTCTCTAAAATGACACTGGTAGAGAAATTAACATAAAATTATCTGGCAAACAGATCTGGTATACATTCCTGCAGTCAGAATGCCAATTGCACGCTCCTTCAATACTTGAGACATCTGTGGTATTGTGTTGTGTGACAAAACTGCACAGAGTAGCCTTTTATTGCCCCCACAAGTTGCACCTGTGTAATGATCATGCTGTTTAATCAGCTTTTTCATATGCCAAACATGTCCGGTGAATGGATTTTCTTGGCAAAAGAGAAATGCTTACTAACAGTGATATAAAATAAAACAAATTGCACAATATTTGAGAGAAATACGTTGTTTGTGCTCATGGAACATTTCTGGGATCTTTTATTTCAACTCATGAAACATGGGACCAACACTTAACATTAACTTAAACAACGTCTTTATATATTTGTCTCAGTATATATACTTTTCCCAAGGTGATGCATATTTATTTAAAAAGACAGGTTATAGTGGGGAACGGCACCGCAGTACCTCCAGGCTCTGATCAGGCCCTACACCCAAGCAAGGGCACTGCGTTCATCCACCTCTGGCCTGCTCGCCTCCCTACCATTGAGGAAGTACAGTTCCCGCTCAGCCCAGTCAAAACTGTTCGCTGCTCTGGCCCCCCAATGGTGGAACAAACTCCCTCACGACGCCAGGACAGCGGAGTCAATCACCACCTTCCGGAGACACCTGAAACCCCACCTCTTCAAGGAATACCTAGGATAGGATAAGTAATCCTTCTCACCCCCCTTAATGATTTAGATGCACTATTGTAAAGTGGCTGTTCCACTGGATGTCAGAAGGTGAATTCACCAATTTGTAAGTCGCTCTGGATAAGAGCGTCTGCTAAATGACTTAAATGTAATGTAATGTAAAATGTAAACTAGCATTGAGCTATTTTATTTAGAATTTTAGAACCCCTGTAAGTATTTAACAAATGTATACAACATTTGTCCTTTACTACTATAGTCCATAGAAACGCATTAAAAACACATTCATAAATGGCAAAACAGACAGTCAAAACTAAATAATAATAATAATAATAATAATAAGGAATGAGGTTTTGAAGTGTCTGTCCTATATCCCGATATAAGATATCCGATATAAGATATTCCTATATCGGGATATCGGGATACCACTACCTCCATACTTCCAATAATTGTTTTAACCGGTATCTGGTTCCTTTCGGATGAGTCCCTTGACACTTGTGGAGAACACCACCATGTTCGTGAGAATGTCCCCTTTCCATCGAGGCGATACAGACGTTTTCATGAGAAAACCAATTTCTCCTGATCTGACAAACAGCGCTGTAGCTTTGCCCCTTTCCCCCGCAGATGCGGAAGGCCGACATAGGCAGAGGAGGTGGATTGAGACGCAGCCCATACAACAACAAAAAAACGGATATCTCTAGCTCAAACTGACAGATTTAGTTGGGAATGCTTTTATCATGTTACTTAGATTGACTGGCGTGTTAGTCAATAGACTTAACGATTTGAAATGGTAAATTAGGAATTAGGATGACAGTCATTCTAACTCTGAACCTGTGTTCTGAAGTCTAATTCCTCTCTCCATTCCTTATACTCTTTCCACAGAGCTGAAGGTTGGGATGGAGCCGTTCATTGCCACTGTTGCCTTCAACCTGTTTCTTTACGGATTAGGCCTGAAACGTTTGTTAAATGGTCTGTGTCTACACAAATCAAATGACCTTTTCAGACCTAAGCCACATGTCACGACTGGCTCTGAATATGGATCAGTTTAATGCCTACGTGGCCTCGCATCGTCTATCTCCACTGACTACCTCTGACTGACTCTGCTCTAAACTTTGACCCTGTGATGCGTCATCATCGGCAGTGAACCCGGAGGCAGGATTTGAGAACACAAAAGGGCGTAAACCTGATTTTCTGACCCTAATGCTACTACCCCCCCCCCCCCCCAAATCTACTACTCTGGGACATCAGGGCGTTTGTGGAAATTTTCCCTCCACTAAAACCTCCACCCTCCCTTCCACAGGCAAATACAGATGCCTTTCAACATAAACAATCCACATAGAAGATAGATTGTGGACACCTTTCAATTGATCAACATTGAATGAATCCAAAGGACTCCATTGTTATTCAAAGTAGGCAGACATCTTTTACATCATGATATTGTATTTCTCTTTTCAGTAATACAGCTGTGGCAGGCACTATGCTCTTGACTCAGAACTTGAATGAGTCTTTTACATAGATGTTTTATAAATCAATCTTAAACACTCCTTAACAACGGAGGATAGTGCAGACACCAGTCCAAAAGAGTAGAAAAGGGATAAGAAGAGCACATCCACAGCTGAGATGGACTCGTGTTAATCAGTAGGATAGTGTTTACTATAGTTACATTTTTAGAGTAGTGATATCATCCCCAATTGTAGAGCATCCGAATTGAACAAATACACTAGTAAGTGATGAACAATCAATCTGATTCACTTTGACACACAACAGCCCCAACAACACTAGAGTGACAAAAGTCAAGTAAGTTTAATAGTGTTCATGTCAGTTGTACACTTAACTGATAAATAACTTTATTGACGCACAACAGCACCAGAGTAACACAAGTCAAGTCAGCCTGAGTCGGTTGGCGAGATTTGATTGACTGATAAACAATGTTATTTTTATATGTTTTTCGACAACATTATTGATACACTAAAAGCACCAGAGTGACACAAGTCAAGTCGATCTGAGACTTTTCCACTTGAGCGTCTCCATGGCAACATCAGTGGTCAGTCATCCAGAGCCAGTGCCTATGGCGAGGTGACCTTGGTTGTTATTTTCCATAGAGGTCAGCTACTAAGAACGTCAGGCATGCAGTCAGAACACTGAAACATGCCTCCCTCTCTCTCTTTCTCTCAGTCTCTCACGCTCACTCTCATCCTCTTTATCTCTTTCTCTCTCTGGATCTCTCGCTCTTTTCCAACACCCCACACAACCCTTCTTTTTTACATATTATGTGTCTCGCTTCCCCTATCTCTGTCACCCTCTCTGTTTCTCTTCTTACTTGTCAAATGTATGCCGTCTCTCTCTCTCAGCCCCCCCCCCCCCTGTTCTGTGAGGGTGAATGGGTTCATTGGGATGTGGTTCAAAGGCTGTGTGAAACTCACATTGGTTAATACTCCCCAGCTGGACCTATCTTTGCTCAGATCTTTGAAAAAATAGAGGGGGGGGGGGGTATTTTAGTCTGTTCCCCGGCAGGATATCCTTTTGGACACCAAGTGTGTTTTGAATCCCTCTGCTACACCATTTAGCAATGTCATGAAATATACAATCATGTTGGGTACAGAGAGTGTAAATATGCTACACATTATAACAATCGAAAATATATACATGTGTTTTTTATGTACAACAGCAGTCACTGGAAACATTAGTGAACACACAAACAGCAATTAATCCATGGGATTCAGTTTGCTAATCAAATGTTGTAATAAAAAAAACTTGGAATTTGGAACCACCCAACTAAGACAACACGCATGTCTTGTGTGTTACGAGACATGTTTTTTCTTAGCCACTGTGCTTCTGCCTCTACATTGCTTGATCTTGGGGTTTAAGGCTGGGTATCTGTGAAGCACTTTGCGACCACCACTTCAGTAAAGGGGACTTTATAAAATATATTTGATTGATTGATTGTGTTTTTGATACACTACATCTACAGTTATCATCCTGTGACACTAGCTAGTCCAACATCCCAGTTATAAGCTACACCTCATATCATAATATAAATGATTATAACAGTAACATAATATTATAATAACAAACAGGGGACTTCCTCAACATTAGATTAGAGATGAATTAGTTCTAAACCACCAGTAAAAAGCTTAAAGTGAACAAGCATTTCACAACATTGCACCATAATTTATGGCTGGCAATGACTAAAAACAAACACCGAAAGACGAAGGAGTTCATAAACTCCCTGAACCTAAGTGAAATACCCAGACACCACATTAATAATGACATGAAAAACCAAATATCAAGACAATATTCGAACATACGAATAGCATCTTAATATACACCATATATACAAAAGTATGTGGACACCCGTTCAAATTAGTGGAGTTGGCTATTTCAGCTACCACATTGCAGACAGGTGTATAAAATCGAACACACAGCCATAGACAAACACTGGCAGTAGAATGCCTTACTGAAGAGCACAGCGACTTTCAACGTGGCACTGTCATAAGGTGCCACCTTTCCAACAAGTCAGTTCATCAAATTTCTGCCCTGCTAGAGCTACCCCGGTCAACTGTAAGTGCTGTTATTGTGAAGTGGTAATGTCTAGGAGCAACAACGGCTCAGCCGCGAAGTGGTAGGCAACACAAGCTCAAAGACCAGGACCGCAGAGTGCTGAAGCACATAGAGCATAAAAATAGTCTGTCCCTCGGTTGCAACACTCACTACTGAATTCCAAATTGCCTCTGGAAGCAATATCAGCAGATGAACTGTTCCTTGGGAGCTTCATGAAATGGGTTTTCATGGCTGAGCAGCCGCACACAAGACCAAGATCACCATGCGCAATGCCAGGCGTCGGCTGGAGTGGTGTAAAGCTTGCCGTCATTGAACTCAAGAGCAGCAGAAACGTGTTGTCTGGAGTGATGAATTACGCTTCTCCATCTGGCAGTCCAACGGAAGAATCTGGGTTTGGCGGATGCCGGGAGAATGCTACAAGCCCCAATGCATAGTGCCAACTGTAAAGTTTGGTTGAGAAGGCATAATGGTCTGGGGCTATTTTTCACAGTTCGGGCTAGGCCCCTTAGTTCCAGTGAAGGGAAATCTTAACACTACAGCATACAATGACATTCTAGACAATTCTGTGTTTCCAACTTTGTGGCAACAGTTTGGGGAAGGCCCTTTCCTGTTTCAACATGACAATGCCCCCATACTCAAAGCGGGGTCCATACAGAAATAGTTTGTCGAGATTGGTGTGGAAGAATTGACTGGCCTGCATAGAGCCCTGAGCTCAAACACCTTTGGGATGAATTGGAATGCCAACTGCTAGCCAGGCCTAATTGCCCAACCTCACTAAAGCTCTTGTGGCTGAATGGAAGCAAGTCCCTGTAACAATGTTCCAATATGTAGTGGAAAGCCTTCCCAGAAGAGTGGAGGCTGTTATAGCAGCAAAGAGGGGACCAAGTCAAGATTAATGGAAAATGATTTTGGAATGAGATGTTCAACGAGCAGATGTCCACATACTTTTGGTCATTTAGTGTGTCAATAAAAGATTGATCAACTGTAGAATGTTATTGATAACTTATGGCTATCTAATTGAATTTCTTTGTGTCTTTTGAAAACTGTTTATTGAAGACTACTCCGGTGTTCTCTCACTGGGCAGGGCAGGCAAATACATTGTCCAACCAAGCTCTTTCACTAAGGTTTCTACACTCTTCCCTGGAGTTCACTCAGTACATCGTGGAGTGACTGGAGAGACAGTGGTGTGTGTTTGTCTCTATTTCTGAAAGTGTGAGACGTCTGGATGTCTGAACACAAAGAGGCACAGGCATGCCCTGGGAGAAAACACACACCTTAACATACAAATGTGCATACACAAGTAAGCGTACAAACTTTATACGTGTGAACACTGGGAACACGTCACAATTGTACAAAGTGTTCTAAACTTGTCTCAGAAAAATGAATATTCTGAATAAATTGATTCATCTGTCTTCACTCCTCCTTCCCCACCCCCAAACACATTCACACAGAAACAAACCTGTGCGGTGTCAAATGCACTTCCTACCTTGTTGTTTGCACGTCGTACATCTTTCAGTCCCTCTTTATCTCTTTGTTCTTCAAAAGACTTCCATCTTCTCATGCTGGAAGACAGAAAAGTTCAAAACAAACTCTTCTCTATGCACTTCTTTTCTGCGGTTGTTCTTTCGCACAAATCCAGCTCTGCCACTCTCCTGCCAAGTCTCTCTCAACCAGCTCCTGACAAAATAGTCATGATAAACAGAAAGTGAAAAAAGAGAGAAAGCACAGAGAGAGCAGAGAGCACATAAAGGGCCTGTGCCTGCACACACGCTCTCTATAAGTCGTCAAAAAACGGAGCGAGCCACAGAGAGAGAAGCACTCTCCTAACAGAGGCACACTGCAATGAACATGGTTTATTTTCCACTGGCTAGCTCCCCTTGTGTGGGACTCCAACCCTGGCTGTTCTCCTTCCTCCGCCTCCTCTCTTATCCTACCCCCCTCCCATCCCAGCCGCTCCAGCTCCAAGCTGCAGCCACTGAGCATGCCGAGTCAGAGCATGTGTGTCCAGCATGTGTGTATATCTGCTCGTGAACAAATTTTTATGAGCAGGCACTGTAAGTGCACACTGCACTGCACAGTAAGCGTACATGTGCATGTATTCATACCCGTGGGAAGCAGGGTTGCTAAGGGTGCTGCAGCATCCCCTGAAAAATAATAATAAAAACAAAAAACGTTTAACAAAAAAATTAGAATAATTAAAAAATTTCACAAAAGTAGTCCACTGGGCCTTTACTGGTCCTGTATTAGCGGACTGATATAGCCATCTATAACCTTCCCCCAACAAAAAATCACAGCACCCCCACCGACAAACAACTTCCGGCAGCAATGCATATATTATCTCAAGTGCACACGTATGTATTTTATATACACCTGAGTTCTTGTATTTGTTTTAGCATGAAATATATGCAGTAGTCATATTCCTAATATGCATTGCAGATGTGTGTACAATATGTGTCTGTGAATCGTTCTACATTTTTTTTAGGGAGAATAAGGTATGCTATCTGGGTCTGCATCCCAATGGCACCTTATTCCCTATTGTACTACTTTTGACCAGGGCCCATGGTGCTCTGATGAAAAGTATGCACTATATAGGAAATAGGGAGACATTTGGGACACATCCAGGTAACGAAAAACTAGTGACTATGCATGGTTGGTGCAGAGCATCTTATTGCCCTTCATAGTGCCTTTAAAATATTTTGTGGACTGTGACATTTATATTTTTGTTGTATAGGGGGGCACTGAGTTTTCATTTTAAAAAGCTATTCCCATGCTGCATTTGCAAAATAATAAATTTCTTGTCATGTTTGATTAGATCTCTTCAATAAAACCAATATACCAAAACAGTACCTCTGTTAATCAGATTTCTTTATCAAAACCTATCTCTAAACTGTCACCATATTAATCAACTCTGAGGAGGAAGCCAGGATGTTATTAGGTTGAGACTAAAGTGACTGACATGTGGGAACCATTTTGGTTTTATCCCACAAATCCAAAAATATAACGTGTAGTATCCTCTCTGATGACTGACCATAGTGTGTGTGTGTGTGTGTGTCTGTGTGTGTGTGTGTGTGTATACATGCTGCTGTACTTGTGTGTGAGTGTGCAAATATAGCCATAAAACTGTATTATAACCTGTTAAGGCATATGAATTGACACCCTGATATACAGGTCTAAAACCGAGCCAGTAAGAAGACAGTGGCAGAATAATTTCAACCACACATTTTGTTTCTTTACAAAAGTGGAGAGCAACATCTATTCAGTGAAGTCCACAAAACATATTGCATGTAACAAACAGTTACATGACCTACAGCATGGTCAAGCAAGGCAACGTTTCCGACATTTTCAGACTACTAAACAACTATTGATTTAGAACCAAGGAGAGTTACCGCAAGTCGCAAAGAAAACAGGAGCTGCCCCCACTATTCCAGCAGCATTTCAACTTCAACTAATCACCTGTGCTTAGCCTCAACTAAAAGATACCAACAATTATGTTGTCCAATCAATGTAAGCTTAATATGATGTGGCTGTCCTTGCTACTAATGTGTGTGTGTGTGTGTGTGTGTGTGTGTGTGTGTGTGTGTGTGTGTGTGTGTGTGTGTGTGTGTGTGTGTGTGTGTGTGTGTGTGTGTGTGTGTGTGTGTGTGTGTGTGTGTGTGTGTGTGTGTGTGCGCGCGCAAGTAAAAAAACATATTGACTCACCCTACTTGTAGAGAAACACCAATGCCATCCTCCTCTTTCATGTTGCCTAAACAGTCTATGACTTTGTCATATATTTTATCAAAAGAGGCCAAATTCTTGCTGGCTTCCCTTGCATTCAAAGCTACTGGTGGCAACAATGTCATACTCATTCTGACCAGACAGCATCAGATAGATACGCTACATATACTGAGACAGAGGGGCACTGTTTCAGTCGCTCGGATGCTTTCTTCTGTGAGATACATTCAGCCTCTTGCGAATTGAAGGAAATGTATGAAACACAGAAAGACTAAAGATAAATTATTTTGTATGGTTTTTTCTGGGGAGGTTTGGCTTCCCCTGGCATCCATGAATACATACCACTGGGCGCTGCTCTACTCTGCCCACCCCTCTAAAGGGACGCTCAACTAATATGGAACAAAATGGGGGAGGGAAACAGACAAGACATCATATTAAAGACATTTTATGAGCCCATGCACCAAAACCCCCAAATTATTGTGCCGTTATTCAATACATAGCCTATAATATAGGCTACCGCACATTAGCCTACACGCGACAGAAAATAATAAGGTGACCCCTGAAAGCCAGATGGCGATGTGTCAATTACACATAAATTATATGTATGTTCAGTCCTTATATTACTGTAGCATATGCTGCAGCAAATGTAGTGACCACAATGGTCACTTGTACCATTTTTTTAAAAACTGACAAATAAAATCAATCAATCCGAACTGTGCAGCGCAATCAATCCAAACTGTGCAGTGGAAATTTGAGGAATGGAAAGAGACATCTGTAACAAAACACCAAAAAGTTTCATGATATTCAGAGATTGCCAAGACAAGCCTTCGGTACTAGTAGGCCTATAAGGTAGGGAGGGATGTGTTTTCTGTTTGTCAAGATTGAAATAGACAATTTATTGTGGTGTTAAAAACACACCATGATATTAAAGTGACCGAAGTCGGTATGTTTTGTTTATTGGTTGTGGTGCATTGGCACAGAAACCTGTTGCTGGATAATTCATTGCTTAGATTTTATATAATTACAAATATGCCATCAAAACGTAAAACAACGCAATTATCACAACACATACAGTAGGTTGTAATATGGCTATTTTGGGGGATTGGTGATTTTACACACGCATCCATACTGGCAGAGCCAAGGGTGGGACCAATCTTGTGTGCAGCATCAGAGTGAGATTTGCGCAGGTTAGCGTTTTTTTGTTCTGGAGGCAGCTCTGCAGAGCGGTCATTTGTTGGCACAGCCACAAAGTCATCAAATCTGATATTAAGCCTAATCCTAACCACACTACAAATCCTAATGTCTAACCTTAACATTTTTACAATATGTGACCTGTTTCAAGACACTAGGCGTATGTCGCGGGTCTTTTATTTTTTTTATCAAAATGTGTTTTTGCCATCTCGAACTTTCATGTTCCTTAATAACAAACTTGTATGCTATCTGTAAATACAAATAAAGTTGTTAAATTACGAGCCTAGTTGGTTAAGCCAAAGTTTAAGTAAAAACAACCTTCCCGCTAGCCATGATTGGATGAGATTATGAGTGGGCTGGACATGCAGAGAGATGAGTTTGGATTGGTCAGCCATATAGCACACTTCTGTCTATTTGAGATGGTCAGTATGTCTAGGTAATCCTGTCTAACATGGCTTTAAAAAAAATGTATCATGTATTTAAACTGCATAAGTGTTGCTCTCCACTTTCTGGAGGACTGAGTTTTTAAATCAGTGGAATTTGAGTATGATAGCTAAGGAGATGGAGAAAACACCTGTCTCCGGATTACATCTAAGGACAACCATGGCATCCAACCGGAGACACGTCGAACCATGAATGATGTATACAGTATAATGATGTGAGATAGTTTAGCTAGCTACATTTTCAGGTATTACACATTTCTAATTTTGACAGAAAGAGCCATTTGCTTGGTTCGCTATATCCTAATGTTAGCTATCTAACACTGAACCTGGTTGGTTAGCTACCTGCAGATTCACGCAGGGTAGTAACGTCATCAGTTGTGATTATGGTTCCTTGTTTACCTAGCTAGCTAATTTTAGCTGGCTGGCTCGCTAGCTAACATTACGTATATGACATTATTTGTATCTCAGAGCCATTTGCTTAGCTAGCTATAGACTAATGTTAGCTATTCCTGGGAATAGGGGAGTGTGTACTTGCGTTTTGCCCTGCGTGCTCATGTTCAAATCATTTTGATTGACTGTGAGAGGAATGCATGTTTTTTCAGTTGTCTTCAGAAAAATTAGATTCCTTTAAGCACAAGCACAAGTCATGATACAGTGTTTTGCTCATGAATGATGTTGTATATTTAGAGTTTACTCATGGTATTGTCAAGATGCAATTGTAATTGTACTTTTTAGAGTGATATTAACATTCGTTATCGTTAATTGTTTACCTAGCTAGCTAGCTAACAATAGCTCGCTGTTTTGCTAGCTAACATTATGTGCATTACCTTATTTGTATCTCAGAGCTATTTGCTTAGCTAGCTATAGCCTACTGTTAGATAGCTAACATTCAACCTGGTTGGTTATCTACCTGCAGATTCATGCAGAGTAGTAACGTCATGAGTTGTGATTATTGTTTACCTAGCTAGCTAGCTACATGTCTTAACAAAAGACTCCACTATGCAAGTAACCATTTCGGGTATTTTTGTAAATTCAGTCTGGCACTCTGCTCCGATTTCAGAGCACTCTCGTCTGTGTGTGCCAGAGAGTGCAGAATAACTGATGAATTTACAAAAGCTCAACACCAGTTGAATGTGGCCGGTGCCAGTAAGTTCATCGGCCAGATCGTCAGGGGTGCGCTCTGAATGCGAAACGCTCTGAATTTATGAACGGACAATCTGACATCACAGTTGCAGTCACCAATGCTCTGGATAACATTTACATTTAAGTCATTTAGCAGACGCTCTTATCCAGAGCGACTTACAAATTGGTGAATTCACCTTCTGACATCCAGTGGAACAGCCACTTTACAATAGTGCATCTAAATCATTAAGGGGGGGGGGGGGGGTGAGAAGGATTACTTATCTTATCCTAGGTATTCCTTGAAGAGGTGGGGTTTCAGGTGTCTCCGGAAGGTGAACATTACTAGCCCGAGCATGGCTGGTTAGGCTGTTATGATGCACTATTGTAAAGTGGCTGTTCCACTGGATGTCAGAAGGTGAATTCACCAATTTGTAAGTCGCTCTGGATAAGAGCGTCTGCTAAATGACTTAAATGTAAATGTAAATGTTCAGTGAGCTGTTCGCTCTCACTTAGATGTCTGGAAGTAGCTAGCAAGTTAGCTTGGGTGCTTGACTGCTGCTGTTAGTACATTCGGATCAACCCTTAAATAGTTGGGTGGGGCTAAAGCTTAAGAGGGTGTAAACAATGCTGAATAGGTGTAGACAAAGAAGGGCTCTCCAATAGTAGTACCAAAACATTCAAAAGGCCATTTTCTCAAAAGTGAGTTTAAAATTTTATCATCTTTCAAAGCAGAATTACTTTCCCATTGTTCCTCAACTGTAGTTTATGATATAACATTTTGTAGCTCATGAGTCTCTACTTTTAGCCTATGTAAAATAAAATAACAATTCAAATTATGCTACATAAGACCGATTTGAGCAGGTCAGTCACATATGGCAACTGTTTACTTTGCAGCTGGCCTAACGGGATATCGCTCAGTTCTGCCTCCAGGAACAGGCAATAAGCAATAAATGTCAACCTGCAAGATTTACAGTGCCTTTCACCATATCATTTGCAATGCTGTCCCTTATTCTTCCTATATTGTCTGCAGAATAATTCAGAATAATTCAATGTGCAGTGTATTGTACTGTGTCACCGTCATATGCCCTATATATATGTGAGCTGGGAGTAATGGGGAGAGTAATCTACCTGAGGGGAGGCTCTGTTGTGCTGACACAGTCTGGGCAGTCTGTGGAAAAAGGGGTCCAGTAAACTATGAATGTTGAATAAAACTGACCTTTCAGCATACTTACTGTACCTCTCCTGGTCTTCTGCGCTGGGTAAAAGTGCTGGAGAACTTCCAGTGATGCGTTGGGTGAAGTAATAGGGGTACACCTTGGGGAAAATAACTACGGACAGAATAAATCTATAATGTAAAACCTTCCAGTTTTTGCATTTGAGCTTTTTGCGGCTAGATCAATTAACTACCTCCTCCGCTATTCAACATTAAGAAACTAAGACAGATACATTTAGTGGTATTTTTGTGATGCATGCAGCATGTCACAATATATTATAGCCTACCATTTAAAGAAAGTGCAGAATTTATAAGTAAACACGTTTCTAGTAGATGGGGTGTTCAAAGCACACTGTCGAACTAGATCACTGTCCCAGTAGTGCCAAACACACGTCTACCACCAGTGAGTGAGTGATCAAACAGCAAAGAGAATATTCCCCGATTGTTTCAACTGTCTGCTCTGCTCTGTTCTGTTCTGTGCGGCCTGTTACATAAAGGCTGTCCTCAAAACACTGCCATCCAATTCTGCTCACAGCACTGTTCGTTGTCTGTCTGAGTAATCTCCTTTTTTCCTCTGGCTGTGTCTCCGATGACCCAGTTTGCCTGCCTCTGCCTCCTCACTCAAAACACAACCAGAACACACAGGCTGCGTCTGAAATTGCACCCTATTCCCTGTATGGTGCGCTTTTGTACAGAGCCATGTACTACTTTAGACTGGAGCAGTCTCAGTGCTCTGTCTGCGTCTGAAATTGCACTCACCCTATTCAATCAAAAGTAGTGCACTGCATAGGGAATAGGGTGACATTTCAGACGTTGTCACTGAGTCACAGGGCAATGAGTTTGCTCGGGGCAGTACACTTGACTGGACTGGACTGACAGACAGAAAGAGAGAGAGCTAGAAGAGAGAGAGAGTCACAGCTCATGCCTGACAGTATCATGTCTCCCCAAACACAGTCCTAGTGCTGGAAATAGCTGTCAGTAATCCAGTGTGCAGACAGAATGCTCAGTCTTTTTCATGCACACGTTCAGGCAGCTTTTCTTTTTCATACCCATCAACACACAGCCAGCCTGGCTCACTGTTAGATCCCTTCTTACTCATCCCCATCTTCTCTCCTGTTCTCTACACTCCTCTACTGTTCTCCCCATCTCCTTTCCTCCCCTCTCATCTCTTCCCCTACCACCTCAGCTCAACCCAGCTGATGAAGTCATTAACTTACGCTGCTGCTGTATTCATTCATATATGATTCCATATTCTCATACCAACTTCACTATAGGACACGACCCACTTGTTAAATATTA
The DNA here is from genome assembly GCF_036934945.1 of Oncorhynchus masou masou. NCBI lineage: Eukaryota > Metazoa > Chordata > Actinopteri > Salmoniformes > Salmonidae > Oncorhynchus > Oncorhynchus masou. The sequence goes on along the minus strand of NC_088223.1, from coordinate 45,262,702 downwards.
CTCAATACCCACACAAACATGTGGAGCACAGAACGAGTCACTGTATTAGAAATAGATGTGCTATAGAGAAAATGGAGAACAGGTTTAGTCAAGTAGCTGACTTCTAGTTGAGTAGTTTTAACACTGATAACTTCTTCAAAAAGTGATGTTTTGTGGGTTAATTGTGTGATATGCTAGTTACAGTGCATTCAGAAAGTATTTTTCCACATTTCCTTACGTTACAGCCTTATTCTAAAATGGATTACATATTTTTTCCCCTCATCAATCTACACACAATACCCCACAATGACAAAGCGAAAACAGGTTTTTAGAAATGTTTGCAAAAAATAAATAAAATACCTTTGTTATGAGACTCGAAATTGAGCTCAGGTGCATCCTGTTTCTATTGATCATCCTTGAGATGTTTCTACAATTTGATTGGAATCCACCTGTTGTAAATTCAATTGATAGACATGATTTGGAAAGGCACACACCTGTCTATTTAAGGTCCCACAGTTGAAAGTGCATGTCAGAGCAAAAACCAAGCCATGAGATCGAAGATATTGTCTGTAGAGCTTCGAGACAGGATTGTGTCAAGGCAAAGATCTGGGGAAGGGTACCAAAACATTTCTGCAGCATTGAAGGTCCCCAATAACACAGTGGCCTCCATCATTCTTCAATGGAAGAAGTTTGGAACCAACAAGACTCTTCCTAGAGCTGTCAGCCCGGACAAACTGATCAATCGAGGGAGAAGGGCCTTGGTCAGGGAGGTGACCAAGAACCAGATGGTCACTCTGACAGAGCTCCGGAGTTGCTCTGTGGAGATGGTTGTCCTTCTGGAAAGTTCTCCCATCTCTGCAGCACCAATCAGGTCTTTATGGTAGAGTGAACAGACAGAAGCCACTACTCAGTAAAAGGCACATGACAGCCCACTTTGGGTTTGTCAAAAGGCAATTAAAGGACCATGAGAAACAAAATTCTCTGGTCTGATGAAACCAAGATTAAACTCTTTGGCCTGAATGCCAAGCGTCACATCTGGAGGAAACCTGGCACCATCCCTATGGTGAAGCATGGTGATGGAAGCATCAGGCTGTGGGGATGTTTTTCAGCGGCAGGGATTGGGAGATTAGTCAGGATTGAGGGAAAGATGAACGGAGAAGAGGACAGAGAGATCCTTGATGAAAAGACAACGCAGGAGTGGCTTCAGGACAAGTCTCTGAATGTCTTTGAGTGGCCCAGCCAGAGCCCGGACTTCAACCTGATCGAACATCACTTGGAGAGACTTGAAAGTAGCTGTGCAGCTACGCTCCCCATCAAACTTGACAGAGTTTGAGAGGATCTGCATAGAAGAAATGGGAGAAACTCCCCAAATGCAGGTGTGGAATGCTTATAACGCCACACTCAAGAAGACTCACGGCTGAGTGTAATCACTGCCAAAGGTGCTTCAACAAAGTACTGAGTAAAAGTTCTGAATATTTATGGAAATATGACATCAGTTTTTATTTTTTCTAACTTCGCAAAAAATATTTTAACCTCTTTTTGCTTCGTCATTATGAGTTATTGTGTGTAGATTGATGAGGATATTTTTTTAATCCATTTTAGAATATAAGTCTGTATCATAGCAAAATGTGGAAAAACTCAAGGGGTCTGAATACTTCCCAAATGCACTCTGTCTATATATACACACACGATACTTCTAGCAAGGCTAATATACAGTATGACCAACGGCTAAAAACAGGAAGTAGTTCTCCGGAGGCAGAATGCCGTGAACCTATATTATCCGGAAATTGTTTTATGATGTTGGGCAGGTGTCCCATTCAAATTCTGTTTCCAGAGCGTTGTGGCCAATTCAAATTCAATTAATTGTTTGAATTTAGAAATTCCGAATTGACCCCAACCCTGTCACACACGCACACACACACACACACACACACACACACACACATAGTTGAGAGGAGCACAGGGTCACAGCAGTGCAGCGCATGTTGTGGGGTAAAGGGCTTTACTCAATGGCCCAATGGTAGGGAACTATTGTCAGGATCTGAACACAGCAGCTCTCCAGTTACCAGTTCAGTTCCCCCCACAGGAGGTTGGTGGCACCTTAATTGGGGAGAACAGGCTCTTGGTAATGAATGGGTGGAATGGTATCAAATACGTCAAACACACGGTTTCATTTTCTTCCAGAAACCGGCCCAGGATTTAAACTGGCGACCTTTCGGCTGAAGGTCCAACTCCTTAGCCGCTGGGATACCTACAGGTTGATTAGCAGGTGCAGATATTCACCTGTACCGAGTGATTTAATGTAGCAGCATTAAACAGATGTGGCAGAGCTACTGTACACTTAATTCCTTGTTGACCTTTCTCCCCCCCCCCTTCTTCCTCTCCATCTTTCCATTTCTCTCTTTTGCCTCTCTCCTGTCTCCCCCTTTGTCGCTCTCTCTATTTTTCACTCCTGCTCTCTCTTTCTCCCCTGTCCCCTACACCTCTCCCATTATATTCCTTGCAGTAATCATGTAAGTCTTTGAAGGGATACATTTTAAAGTTTCTCAATCATCCCACACCCTACACCCCTCCAAAGTATTTTATATTAGTGTGTGTGTGGCTAGTGCATGTAGTGGTGTGTAAGCACAGAGCCTGGCATGGGGGGTGGGGGACACCTCTTAACTCCAGACAGCCATCCCACTGATACTGAAGGTTAAAGGTCATGGGAAAAGCAACAAACAAAATAGCTCGAGGCGAGAAAAGGAGCAGAAAAGAGAGCTTACAGCTTGTGAGTGTGTGTGTGATGGTGTGGGACTTTAGGATGTGTGTGTGTGCTAGCTATTCCTGTTTTTCGGAGTGGGTGGGGCTAACCCCAACAAAACCAGAATACAGAGGCACGAAAGCAAAGTTCTCAGCAACATGCAACACATGTAATCCAATCCCTCCTTAAAGCTTGTCCACCCAGGGCCTTTGTCAAAAGTACTATACTATAGGGAATATGGTGTCATTTGGGATGCATGTACCCTAGGACTATCATACCACTGTCACAACTGTGACTCGTGTGAAAACATGTGAACATGTCCAACATTTCCAACATGTCCAACATTTACTCACACACCACTCACACACACACACACACACACACAAAAGCATGTATTTTTGAACACTTTCACGTGACATTCCACAAGTGAAAACGTTTATGGACAACAAAATTGTGTCTATGATAGACACACACAGTGCTTTTATCTTACATATTTGACACACTTGACTACATTGTGTATGTTTATTTATACAGTAATTATTATTCAATCTGGGATTTGAACTCACAACCTCTTGGTTCACGTCTGAATGCTATTTCTGCAACGCCACCACTCCTGCATTCCTGCACTTTGAACTTCAAAGTAAATCTCAGCTTTGTTAAATACACACTCAAGAAAAAACATGATATTGTGTTTATCATAGTGATTCAAGAGTAACATTGAAACAGAATAATATGACCCACCAATATTAGACAACTTTACAGAAAAGCACATTTCTGAAATAAGTAATTGAAATCAATGAGAAAATAGTCAGATTAACTTCTAACTTAAAATAATAATGAATTTGTAGGGGAATGCTGCAGACATTGTTGCTCAGCAGAAAGATCAGCACACCTCAAATCCAGAGGTTGTGAATTCAAATCACAGGGGGGGTTCAATTTTAGATGAACAGTATACCACTTACTTTAAAACTACCATACCATTACTTTACTTACAATGGTTTGGGACCATCACATGACGTCCTGACGACTGGTAAAACAAATGTCTTGAGAACATCCATGTGCTTAATCTAAGTCACTTTTATTTTGAGCTAGCTTTGCCGTGGGCTTCGCCGAATGCTATCATTTTTTACCTGGGGTAAACTCCTCCCGCCGGGGAAACCTGTGTCAGATAATCAAATCCCTGCAATATCTAGTGTGAAGTCTTCCAAAAACACACTTGCACATGATTTCACATGACATTTCACTAATGTGAAGTGTTCCAAAAACACATATTTATATGTGAAATGTCACATGAAGTGTTCCAAAAACACATATTTATATGTGAAATGTCAAATGACGTGTTCCAAAAACACATATTTACATGTGAAATGTCACAAGAAGTGTTACAAAAACATATTTATATGTGAAATGTCACATGTAGTGTATCATTCATTGTAGCTGTGGATTTTAACAAGGCTAATCTGAAAACAAGACTCCCTAAAATGTATCAGCATATCGATTCCGCCACCAGGGCTGGCAAAACCTTGGATCATTGTTATTCTAACTTCCGCGACGCATATAAGGCCCTGCCCCGCCCCCCCTTCGGAAAAGCCTACCACAACTCCATTTTGCTGATCCCTGCCTCCAGACAGAAACTAAAACAAGAAGCTCCCACGCTGAGGTCTGTCCAACGCTGGTCCGACCAAGCTGATTCCACACTCCAAGACTGCTTCTATCACGTGGACTGGGACATGTTTCGTATTGCGTCAGGCAACAACATTGACGAATACGCTGATTCGGTGTGCGAGTTCATTAGAACGTGTGTTGAAGATGTCGTTCCCATAGCAACGATTAAAACATTCCCAAACCAGAAACCGTGGATTGATGGCAGCATTCGCGTGAAACTGAAAGCGCGAACCACTGCTTTTAATCAGGGCAAGGTGACTGGTAATATGACCGAAAACAAACAGTGCAGCTATTCCCTCCGTAAGGCTATCAAACAAGCTAAGCGTCAGTATAGAGACAAAGTAGAATCTCAATTCAACGGCTCAGACACAAGAGGTATGTGACAGGGTCTACAGTCAATCACGGACTACAAGAAGAAATCCAGCCCAGTCACGGACCAGGATGTCTTGATCCCAGGCAGACTAAATCACTTTTTTGCCCGCTTTGAGGACAATACAGTGCCACTGACACGGCCTGCAACGGAAACATGCGGTCTCTCCTTCACTGCAGCCGAGGTGAGTAAAATATTTAAACGTGTTAACCCTCGCAAGGCTGCAGGCCCAGATGGCATCCCCAGCCGCGCCCTCAGAGCATTCGCAGACCAGCTGGCTGGTGTGTTTACGGACAGATTCAATCAATCCCTATACCAGTCTGCTGTTCCCACATGCTTCAAGAGGGCCACCATTGTTCCTGTTCCCAAGGAAGCTAAGGTAACTGAGCTAAACGACTACCGCCCCCGTAGCACTCACTTCCGTCATCATGACGTGCTTTAAGAGACTAGTCAAGGACCATATCACCTCCACCCTACCTGACACCCTAGACCCACTCCAATTTGCTTACCGCCCAAATAGGTCCACAGACGACGCAATCTCAACCACACTGCACACTTCCCTAACCCATCTGGACAAGAAGAATACCTATGTGAGAATGCTGTTCATCGACTACAGCTCGGCATTTAACACCATAGTACCTCCAAGCTTGTCATCAAGCTCGAGACCCTGGGTCTCGACTCCGCCCTGTGCAACTGGGTACTGGACTTCCTGACGGGCCGCCCCCAGGTGGTGAGGGTAGGCAACAACATCTCCACCCCGCTGATCCTCAACACTGGGGCCCCACAAGGGTGCGTTCTGAGCCCTCTCCTGTACTCCCTGTTCACCCACGACTGCGCGGCAACGCACGCCTCCAACTCAATCATCAAGTTTGCGGACGACACAACAGTGGTAGGCTTGATTACCAACAACGACGAGACGGCCTACAGGGAGGAAGTGAGGGCCCTCGGAGTGTGGTGTCAGGAAAATAACGTCACACTCAACGTCAACAAAACTAAGGAGATGATTGTGGACTTCAGGAAACAGCAGAGCACCCCCCTATCCACATCGATGGAACAGTAGTGGAGAGGGTAGTAAGTTTTAAGTTCCTCGGCATACACATCACAGACAAACTGAATTGGTCCACTCACACAGACAGCATCGTGAAGAAGGCGCAACAGCGCCTCTTCAACCTCAGGAGGCTGAAGAAATTCGGCTTGTCACCAAAACCACTCACAAACTTCTACAGATGCACAATCGAGAGCATCCTGGCGGGTTGTATCACCGCCTGGTACGGCAACTGCTCCGCCCACAACCGTAAGGCTCTCCAGAGGGTAGTGAGGTCTGCACAACGTATCACCGGGGGCAAACTACCTGCCCTCCAGGACACCTACACCACCCGATGTTACAGGAAGGCCATAAAGATCATCAAGGACAACACCCACCCGAGCCACTGCCTGTTCACCCCGCTATCATCCAGAAGGCGAGGTCAGTACAGGTGCATCAAAGCTGGGACCGAGAGACTGAAAAACAGCTTCTATCTCAAGGCCATCAGACTGTTAAACAGCAACCACTAACATTGAGTGGCTGCTGCCAACACACTGACTCAACTCCAGCCACTTCAATAATGGGAATTGATGGGAAAGGATGTAAAATATATCACTAGCCACTTTAAACAATGCTACCTAATATAATGTTTACATACCCTACATTATTCATCTCATATGTATACGTATATACTGTACTCTATATCTACTGCATCCTTATGTAATACATGTATCACTAGCCACTTTAACTATGCCACGTTGTTTACATACTCATCTCATATGTATATACTGTACTCGATACCATCTACTGTATCTTGCCTATGCTGCTCTGCACCATCACTCATTCATATCTTTATGTACATATTCTTTATCCCCTTACACTGTGTATAAGAAATTAGTTTTGGAATTGTTAGTTAGATTACTTGTTGGTTATTACTGCATTGTCGGAACTGGAAGCACAAGCATTTCGCTACACTCGCATTAACATCTGCTAACCCTGTGTATGTGACAAATAAAATTTGATTTGATTTGATCAGTGTTGCATCCTCATGTCACATTGCTTTAACATGAGATCATGTTCTCACGTGCTCACATGTTGTCACATGTAGTTTTACATTAGCTTCACATATAATCACGTGATCACACAAGATCATAATTGTTCACGTGAAATTATTTATTTTTTCTTTCATAAGAGACACCACAAACATTAAATTGTTTAGTTCAGATTTTGCTATTTAGTTGTGAGATGTTGAGTTGAGAAGGGCCAGTTAATGGAACTTTTTATGATTTGTATTATTATTTTGTTATTTCTACAGCACAAAATGATAAATATGGCAATGTTGTTCTCATGTTCTCAATAAAGGCTTTCAATATTTTGTTGCATATGATGATTTGTGCACTCTTTCAAACAATTACATTTCACCCACGTCCCGGGTCAGTTGTAACATTTCAATCCTTGTATGAGACAAAGTCACAACTTGTCTGTTTGATTTAGAGAGATAATACCTATGCCCATTTGTTGCAAACAGATGGAAGCTGTCCCTATCACATTTTGAATGTAGTACATCAAACATTCTCTGAAAAATTGACAAAAATGCTAAAAAAGTGTTACAAACATCCCTCATCTCCACCTACTCAATATGAGACTTGACATACAGATATACATACAGATATTTATAGTAGAAGTATATGGAGTCTAATTAGAACTTTGATAAGTTCAAACTTGCACTCTATCATGGAGTAAGAAGGGGTGTTTTCGGAATGGAGTCTCCGGTGCCTGTGCAGTCACCCTGTTTTTAGAGCTACAGTTGAAGTCAGAAGTTTACATACACCTTAGCCAAATACATTTAAACTCAGTTTTTCACAATTCCTGACATTTAATCCTAGTAAAAATTCCCTGTCTTAGGTCAGTTAGGATCACCACTTTATTTTATGAATGTGAAGTGTCAGAATAATAGGAGAGAATGATTCATTTCAGCTTTTATTTCTTTCATCACATTCCCAGTGAGTCAGAAGTTTACATACACTCAATTAGTATTTGGTAGAATTGCCTTTAAGTTGTTTAACTTGGGTCAAACATTTCAGGTTGCCTTCCACAAGCGTCCCACAATAAGTTGGGTGAATTTTGGCCCATTCCTCCTGACAGAGCTGGTGTAACTGAGTCAGATCTGTAGGCCTCCTTACTCGCACACGCTTTTTCAGTTCTGCCCACACATTTTCTATAGGATTGAGGTCAGGGCTTTGTGATGGCCACTCCCATACCTTGACTTTGTTGTCCTTAAAGCCACAACTTTGGAAGTATGCTTGGGGTCATTGTCCATTTGGAAGACCCATTTGCGACCAAGCTTTAACTTCCTGACTGATGTCTTGAGATGTTGTTTCAATATATCCACATAAATTTTGCTCCTTCATGATGCCATCTTTTTCGTGAAGTGCACCAGTCCCTCCTGCAGCATAGCACCCCCACAACATGATGCTTCCACCACTGTGCTTCACGGTTGGGATGGTGTTCTTCGGCTTGCAAGCATCCCCCTTTTTCCTCCAAATGTAACGATAGTCATTATGGCCAAACAGTTCTGTTTTTATTTCATCAGACCAGAGGACATTTCTCCAAAAAGTACGATCTTTGTCCCCATGTGCAGTTGCAAACTGTAGTCTGGCTTTTTAATGGCGGTTTTGGAGCAGTGGCTTCTTCCTTGCTGAGCGGCCTTTCAGGTTATGTCAATATAGGACTCGTTTTACTGTGGATATACATGTACTTTAGATACCTTTGTACCTGTTTCCTTCAGCATCTTCTCAAGGTCCTTTACTGTTGTTCTGGGATTGATTTGCACTTTTTGCACCAAAGTACATTCATCTCTAGGAGCCATTCCTGAGCGGTATGACGGGTGAGTGGTCCCATGGTGTTTATACTTGCGCACTATTGTTAGTACAGATGAGCGTGGTACCTTCAGGCATTTGGAAATTGCTCCCAAGAATGAACTAGACCTGTGGAGGTCTACAATTTATTTTCTGAGGTCTTGATTTATTTTGAATTTCCTATTATGTAGGCACTGAGACAGACACTGAGTTTGAATGTAGGCCTTGAAATACATCCACAGGTACACCTCCGATTGACTCAAATGATGTCAATTAGCCTATCAGAAGCTTCTAAAGCCATGACATCATTTTCTGGAATTTTACAAGCTGTTTAAAGGCACAGTCAACTTAGTGTATGTAAACTTCTGACCCACTGGAATTGTGTTACAGTGAATATAAGTGAAATAATCTGTCTGTAAACAATTGTTGGAAAAATTACTTGTGTCATGCACAAGGTAGATGTCCTAACCGACTTGCCCAAACTATAGTTTGTTTACAGTAAATTTGTGGAGTGGATGAAAAACAAGTTTTAATGACTCCAACCTAAATGTATGTAAACTTCAGCTGTATGTCCCATTGTGCCTTACAGAATCAAGAGTGTCACACACAGTTGCACACACACCACCATTACCCAGACACAGCTACTGATTAGACTCACATAGACCCCTAACCTCTAAGGCAGGCTGGGACTTAGTGGGACTTGGGGCAGAAGGGAGGGTTAGTGGTATTCAGTAATGCTAAAACAAACAGAGGGCATCTGTCATTAAACAAGACCTCGTAATTTGAATATAGGCAAAACGTGCTGGTTTAACTACTCAACTCACTTTCTTGTTATGACTTCCAATACAGTCCAAACCCAACAAACACGCTACAATGTGTAGGGCTATCCCTGCCACTACTACTTTGTAAAGGGCATGGGCATTAGACAGTCCAGTATAAAAAATAAATACAAATGTTTAACCAGGAAGGGCTCATTAAGATTTGAAATCTCTTTTTCAAGAGCGTCCCGGCCAAGATGGGCAGCACCAAATCCTTACACAATTACAGACAAACATTAAAAACTACAGGCAATCTAAAAACTGAATTCACAAGTGTATAACAAAATCATAAAACAGAAAATTAAAAACAACGAAAGTTCAGTGAATCAGCCTCAAAATCCTTCATCAATGATTGAAACGTACTGGTTTAAAGATGCACTATGCTCTGTTTTGTCCTGCTTGCAAAATTTCTAATAGTTTGCTTAATTTCAGTTTATCTGACAAAACAAGCAAGTATAGTGCAGAGAATCACTGTACCATCTAAACCGCTGTGAAATATATTTTCCATAACTAAAATAATGTATTTTTAGCTGTTTGACTGCAAGTCTACAAAGCAATTGATCTGTTCTATGTGCACTATTTCTATGCTTCTGTCACATCTTATCAAGGTGGGTGGAATCAGGCGCAGAGAGCAGATTAGTGATACCACAGTTTATTCTCCGGCAAACAAAAAACACGGTCAATCCGACACACACAGGGTGAACAATCCAACACAGGATCAAAGACAGACCGGAGAATAAAAACACAAGCACTACACCAACTGACATGAATACAAATAACAATCTCGCACAAAACAAGGGCGGGACAACCTACTACATATAAGGACGTTAATTAAACTAAAATACACACAGGTGAAACTAATAAGACAAAACCAACAGACAAACGAAAAAGGGATCGGTAGTGGCTAGTAGGACGGTGACGACGACCGCCGAGCACCACTCGAACAGGTAGGAGAGCCAACTTCGGCGGAAGTCGTGACAGTACCCCCCCTCTGACGCGCGGCTCCCGCAGCGCGCCGCCACCGTCCTCGAGGACGACCCGCAGGACGAGGTGCTGGGCAATCCGGGTGGAGGCGGTGGAAATCTCTCAGGAGAGAAGGGTCCAAAATGTCCCCCACCGGAACCCAGCATCTCTCCTCCGGACCGTACCCCTCCCAGTCCACGAGGTACTGTAGGCCCCCACCTCGATGTCCAGAGGGGGCGGAGGGACCTCAGGCACCTCACCTTCTTGCAGGGGACCAGCCACCACCGGCCTGAGGAGAGACACATGAAACTAGGGGTTAATACGGTAACACCTAGGAATTTGTAACCTGTAACACACCTCGTTTATTCTCCTCAGGACTTTGCCCCACACACTGCGGCCCCAGCTTCCGACAGGGCAGGCGGAGGGACAGGTTTCGGGTCGAGAGCCAGACCCTGTCCCCCGGTGCAAACACGGGGGCCTCACTGCGGTGCTGGTCAGCGCTCCTCTTCTGCCATTCTCCCGCTAACCGTAATGAGTCCTGAACGGCTTTCCAGGTGTCCTTGGAGCGCTTTGCCCATTCCTCCACCACAGGAGCCTTGGTCTGGCTCTGATGCCATGGAGCCAGGACCGGCTGGTAACACACTCAAAAGGGGACAAGTTAGTTGAGGAGTGGCGTAAGGAGTTCTGAGCTAGTTCAGCCCATGGAACATACCTTGCCCACTCACCAGACCGGTCCCGGCAAAAGGACCGCAGAAACCTGCCCACATCCTGGTTTACGCGCTCCACCTGCCCATTACTCTCGGGGTGAAAACCTGAGGTTAAGCTAACCGAGACCCCCAGTCTCTCCATAAACGCCCTCCACACTCTGGACGTGACTTGGGGACCCCGATCAGAGACGATGTCCTCAGGCACCCCATAGTGCCGGAAGACATGGGTAAACAAGGCCTCCGCAGTCTGCAGGGCCGTAGGGAGACCGGGCAACGGGATGAGAAGACAGGACTTAGAAAACCGATCCACAACGACCAGGATCGTAGTACTTCCCTGGGACGGGGGAAGGTCGGTAAGAAAGTCCACCGATAAGTGTGTCCACGGCCGTCGTGGAACGGGGAGGGGTTGTAATTTCCCTCTAGGCAGGTGCCGAGGAGCCTTGCTCTGAGCACACACTAAGCAGGAGGAGACATAAAATCTCACGTCTTTAGCCAGTGTGGGCCACCAGTATCTCCCTCTCAGACTCCGCACTGTCCTCTCGATACCAGGATGACCCGAGGAGGGGAGAGTATGAGCCCACCAAATCAGCTTGTCCCGGACCCCCCTCGGCACGTACTGAGTCCCCACTGGACAGTAGGGGGGGCCGGCTCTGACCGTGAGGCCCTCTCTATCTCCGCGTCCACCTCCCATACCACCGGTGCCACGAGACATGACGGTGGAATGATGGGAGTTGGCTCAACTGACCGTTCCTCGGTATCATAGAGGCGAAACAGTGCGTCGGCTTTGGTGTTTTGGGAGCCTGGCCGGTATGAGAGGGTAAACCGGAACCTGGTAAAAAACATGGCCCATCTAGCCTGACGTGGATTTAGTCTCTTCGCTGCCCGGATGTACTCGAGATTACGATGGTCAGTCCAGATGAGAAAAGAGTGTTTAGCCCCCTCAAGCCAATGTCTCCACACCTTCAGAGCCTTGACTACAGCTAACAACTCCCGGTCCCCCACATCATAGTTTTGCTCCACTGGGCTGAGCTTGCTCGAAAAGAAAGCACAGGGGCGGAGCTTGGGTGGCACGCCCGAGCGTTGGGATAGCACGGCTCCGACCCCAGCCTCGGACGCATCCACCTCCACTATGAACGCTAAAGAGGGGTCCGGATGCGCCAACACGGGTGCATTGGTGAACAGCTCCTTCAGACGACTGAAGGCTCTGCCCGCATCTGCTGACCAGCGCAAGCGCACCGGTCCTCCCTTAGCAGTGAGGTGATGGGAGCAGCCACCTGACCAAAACCCCAGAAAAACCTCCGGTAGTAATTGGCAAACCCTAAAAACCGCTGCACTTCTTTCACCGTGGTCGGAGTCGGCCAAATACGCACGGCTGTAACGCGGTCATCCTCCATCACCACCCCGGAGGTGGAAATACGATACTCCAGGAAGGAAACGGACTGTTTGAAAAACTCACATTTCTCTGCCTTGCAATACAGGTCATGCTCCAGCAGTCGCCCAAATACCTTACGCACCAGAGACACATGCTCCGCGCGTGTGGCAGAATAGATCAAGATGTCATTGATGTACACTACCACTCCCTGCCCGAGCAGGTCTTGGAGAATCTCATCTACGAGGGATTGGAAGACGGCTGGAGCATTCTTCAACCTGTATGGCATGACGCGGTACTCATAATGACCAGATGTAGTACTAAATGCGGTTTCCACTCATCTCCTCCCCGGATACGCACCAGATTATACGCACTCCTCAGGTCCAGTTTTGTGAAGAAGCGCGCCCCGTGAAATGATTCCACCGCCGTAGCGATGAGAGGTAGTGGGTAACTAAACCCCACTGTGATGGAATTTAGACGGCTATAATCAATGCACGGACGCAGACCTCCATCCTTCTTCTTCACAAAAAGAAGCTCGAGGAGACGGGTGATGCGGAGGGCTGAATGTACCCCTGTCCCAGCGATTCAGAAACATGTTTCCATCGCTACCGTCTCCTCCTGGGACAATGGATACACGTGACTCCTAGGAAGTGCAGCGTTCTCCAGAAGGTTTATCGCGCAGTCCTCTCGACGATGAGGTGGTAATTGGGTCGCCTTCCTTTTACTGAAGGCGATAGCCAAATCGGCATATTCAGAGGGAATGCGCACGGTGGAAACTTGGTCTGGACTCTCCACCGTAGTCGCACCAACGGCAACTCCTATACACCTACCTGAACACTCCTCTGACCACCCCTTAAGAGCCCCCTGTCGCCAGGAAATCACTGGGTTGTAATTGAGCCAGGGAACCCCCAACACCACTGGAAATGCAGGTGAGTCTATAAGGAACAGACTCATCTGCTCCTTATGATCACCCTGCGTTACCATGTCCAGCGGCACCGTAGCCTCCCTAATTACTCCTGACCCTAATGGTCGGCTATCTAAGGAGTGCACGGGGAAAGGTAGATCTAACGACACCAGGGGAATCCCTAGCCTTAACGCAAGCCCACGATCCATGAAATTCCCAGCTGCGCCTGAATCGACTAGCGCCTTATGCTGTAGAGAGGGAAAAAACCCAGGGAAAGAAGTCAATACATACACATGACCGACAGGAAGCTCTGAGTGAGTCTGGTGCTTACTCACCTGGGGTGATCGAGCAGTGCTCCGCCTGTCCTCACGACTCCCAGACAAGTTCCTCCAGCACCGGTCGGACGTGTGCCCTCGTCGACCACAACTGGTGCAGGAGGACACTCCTCCTCTGGTCCCCCTTGAAGCCGCCCCTCCTAATTCCATAGGGATAGGGGCAGTGGGGCTGGGAAGTGGAAACGACAGGGCCTGATCCGAACCCCCGCGGGCAGCCAGCAGGTTGTCGAGACGGATAGCCAAGTCGATGAATTCATCCAGTGTGAATGTGGCGTCCCGACATGCCAGCTCCCTGCGGACGTCCTCCCTGAAACTACATCTGAAATGATCGATCTGTCGTTCCATCCTGCTCCTGCGGCCAAGGTCCTGAACTCTAGAGCAAAGTCCTGTACGCTCCTCGTCTCCTGACGCAGGTGGAACAGCCGTTCACCCGCCGCCCGACCCTCTGGTGGATGGACAAAAACAGCTCGGAATCGGCGGGTGAACTCTGGGTATCCTTCGCCGAGTCCGGACCATTCCACACTGCGTTGGCCCACTCGAGGGCTCGCCCAGTCAAGCAGGAGACGAGGGCACACACGCTCTCCTCTCCGGAGGGAGCAGGACGCACGGTAGCCAGGTATAGTTCCAGTTGAAGGAGGAAACCCTGGCACCCAGCTGCCGATCCGTCATACTCCCGTGGGAGTGTCAGCCGAAGAGCCCCGGAGCCAGATGTGGTCGCAGGAACAGGAGGTGCTGGAGAAGGGGGTGCTAGAGGTGAGGTGAGGAGGCCACCCCTCTCCCATCGATCCATCTTCTCCATCATTTGGTCCATGGCAGAACCAATCCGGTGAAGCACGCTGGTGTGATGGAGGACCCTCTCTTCCATCGATGGGAGAGGAGCCGCGGCTGCTCCTGCTGATTCCATGGTGGTGCGCGATTCTGTCACGTCTTATCAAGGTGGGTGGAATCAGGCGCAGAGAGCAGATTAGTGATACGACAGTTTATTCTCCAGCGAACAAAAAACACGGTAAAACCAACACACACAGGGTGAACAATCCAACACAGGATCAAAGACAGACCGGAGAATAAAAACACAAGCACTACACCAACTGACATGAATACAAATAACAATCCCGCACAAAACAAGGGTGGGACAACCTACTACATATAAGGACGTTAATTAAACTAAAATACACACAGGTGAAACTAATAAGACAAAACCAACAGACAAACGAAAAAGGGATCGGTAGTGGCTAGTAGGATGGTGACGACGACCGCCGAGCACCACTCGAACAGGCAGGAGAGCCATCTTCGACGGAAGTCGTGACAGCTTCCCGTCTTGTTTTTGCATCTTTTACTATCGGTTTTGCACACTAGCTTCAAACAGCCGAAAAATACAATATTTTGAGTTTTAGAAAATATATTTCACATCAGTTTAGATGGTACAATTATTCTCTACACTATACTTAATTGTTTTGTCACAAACTGAAATTAGGCTCGTAGTTCTTGCACAGGAAAGAATTGGAGACTGTTGTGATCTGATTGGTCCCTGAAAACGAACAGTGAACAGCGAGGGGGAGATAAAAATGATGGTTAAGTAGAAACCAATCATACGACCACCACTACAGATAGAGTCTACTAGCTAGCTGCACTGGTGTAAAATGTCGCTATTGATATGATTTGTATATTAACACACAATATCTGGGACATTCTGGAGAACACTTATGGATCTGTTACCAACATACATACGGTACATCCATGTATTTTCTCTGTAAACTGATTTGACAAATGATTTGCATTTATGCGGTGAGGTGGGGCTAACTAATTGAGAAATTGCAATCCAGGAGAAATGGAAACACAGCATACTTTGTGATATCAAATGCCTTCTTACACTTTAGGATGGGGCATGCAACCAAGCTCACATGAAACAAGCCATGAAGACAAATGATCTGAAGTATGAAGGCCCCTACCTTCTGAGTATAGAAAATTAAGATGATTATAGATAACGCAAAATATACTGAACAAAAAACAAAAAAATGTATGCAACATGCAACAATTTCTAAGATTTTGTTGAGTTACAGTTCATAAGGAAATCAGTCAATTTAAATTAATTAATTAGGCCCTAATCTATGGATTTCACATGACTGGGTCACAGATACCTGTAAAGAAAAAGTAGGGATGTGGTTCAGAAAACCAGTCTTTCTGGGTACCAGTGTGACCCCCATTTGCCTCATGCAGCGCAACACATCTCCTTCGCATAGAGTTGATCAGGCTGTTGATTGTGGCCCACTCCTCTTCAATGGCTGTGCGAAGTTGCTGGAAATAGGCGATCCAGAGCATCCCAAACATGCTCAAATGAGTGACATGTCTGGTGAGTATGGGACATTTTCAGCTTCCATAAATTGTGTACAGTTCCTTTGCCGAATGGTGCTGCGCATTATCACGCTGAAACGTGGTGATGGCGGCAGATGAATGGCACGAAAATGGGCATCAGGATCTCGTCACCATAACTCTGTGCATTTAAATTTCCATCGATAAAATGCACTTGTGTTTGTTGTCCATAGTTTATGCCTGCCCATACCATAACCCTACCATGGGGCACATTGACATCAGCAAACCGCTCACCCACACGACGCCATACACATGGTATGTGGTTGTGAGGCCAGTTGGACATACTGCCACATTGGATGTAGGGTGGATTATCTTGACAAAAGGAGAAAAGCAGGGTTGTAGACAAATTTGTGCACAACATTTTAGAGAAATAAGCTTTTTTTGCATATGGAATTTTTCTGGGATCTTTTACTTCAGCTCATGAAACCAACACTTTACATGTTGTGTTTATATTTTTGTTCAGTGTAGATTGAATGGGCTTGTCATTCACACATTAACGCATGCTCAACAGAAAAAATAACCGTTTGCAAATTATCTGTGGGACAACAAAATATACTAATCCCAAAGTCGTCTGCTCCCGCCCGCAGCATGAAAAAAACCTCAATGATCGCTGTCCCGCAGGAGGGGTCCCAGCAGGGTTAGACAGCCATGGAAGACCAGTCTACGCAGCAGAATTTTGCAGTGAATGATACAAAGTTCCATCTTGAATTGGGAAGACCTACAGTCGCTACAGGACAGCAGCTTAAGCTTAAAGTTACAGTCTGGGATCTGGGAATAATGGTCATTTAAATTATTGAACCATTTATCCTATTCTTGGTTAATATAATGTATACCTGTACACCAAGATAATTCTTTGTCATGACTCATTTTAGAAGGATCAGATGGTGACATGGGTCTCAGCAGGGTCAGGCAGCCAGGTAAGACCAGTCTGTGACGGATGTAAGGTGAATTTTTGCAGATACAACACTTAACTCTCTCTGTGCAACAAACACTGGAGAAGTCAGATGCCATTTTAAGATAATTTGACAAACCTCCAAATGTGATTTTCAAACTGTATCAAGGGTTGATAGAGGCTTTTCACAAAGACACAAAACATGGAAAACAAAAATTTGAGGAAGACCTGATAGAAGCTATTGATGATGATGAATGGATACAGATATGTTTGAATGCCCAGACATGTTCATATATCTCAGACATAAATTACTGCAGTTTAAGACTATCCATAGACTGTACCATATGCCTATGCAGAGTGTTAGAGGAATTCTAAATTCCTCTATGTTTTGTAGCCAAAACCAAATTAACACTCTATTTCATAATAAGTTGTAAGTTTATCATTTTTGCATGAAATAGCAAGAGACCAGTCTTAAAAAGAAGTTCAGCATTTATTCTTGATGAGTACTGACCCAAAATACAAAGAACATTACATTTTAAAGAGAAGATAAAAATGACGTCATCAGTTCTCACACTCTCTCCGATCCACACAATAGCGCAGTGTCTTCAGGTCTGGAGATTGTCTCCTACTCCCCTCATAAAGCAAACATTCCAATCTGTCTAAAAGACATACGCTCCTCCACCATCAAAGAACAGTCTTATCTGTCTGAAAAGATATACCATCCTTCTCCCTTAAACCCGCAAGGTACCGACAATTCATTCGTTTTACCTACAATTTCAGTCCTAGTTTAACCAAAAACCCATACATTTCATACCATAACATAATAGTATTAAAACTTAATGGTTCTAATAAAAATGTATACATAATTAATCATTTCAACTATAATTTCCTCCAACACAGAGGAAATGTAATTCCTCTGCTGGAGGTGTGAAACACAAAACGGGACATAAATGCATATGTTATGGTCGGCTCAATTCAGGCAAAGAGTATGTTCTTTTATCTCAGCATATCTACAGATTCTACCTTCTCAATTTTGTTGATTGTTTGTAAATGTTGATACTGGAGACTTACCTGAAGAAAATGTGCAACAAAGCATTTATAGTGGCAAAGAATCCTCACACAATGTCAAGGTATGTATCACTAAATGTAAACTCAGCAAAAAATGAAATGTCCTGTCACTGTCAACTGCTTTTATTTTCAGCAAACTTAACATGTGCAAATATTTGTATGAACATAACAAGATTCAACAACTGAGACAAACTGAACCAGTTCCAAAGACATGTGACTAACAGAAATGGAATAACGTTCCCCTGAACAAAGGGAAAAAATCAAAAGTAACAGTCAGTATCTGGTGTGGCCACCAGTTGCATTAAGCACTGCAGTGCATCTCCTCCTCATTGACTTACCAGATTTGCCAGTTCTTGCAGTGAGATTTCACCCCACTCTTCCACCAAGGCTCCTGCTAGTTCCCGGCCATTTCTGTGGGGAATGGCCCTAGCACTCATCTTCCAATCCAACAGGTCCCAGACATGCTCAATGGGATTGAGATCCGGGCTCTTTGCTGGCCATGGCAGAACACTGACATTCCTGTCTTGCAGGAAATCATGCAGAGAACAAGCAGTATGGCTGGTGGCATTGTCAGGTACCACAGAAGGGAGGAGGATGTCTTCCCTGTAACGCACAGCGTTGAGATTGACCGCAATGACAACAAGCTCAGTCTGATGATGCTATGACACACCGCCCCAGACCATGACGGACCCTCCACCTCCAAATCCATCCCGCTCCAGAGTACACGATAAATGTGAATCGTCAATGAAGAGCACTTTTTGCCAGTCCTGTCTGGTCCAGCAATGGTGGGTTTGTGCCCATAGGCAACGTTGTTGCCGGTGATGTCTGGTGAGGACCTACCTTACAACAGGCCTACAAGCCCTCAGTCCGGCCTTTTTCAGCCTATTGCGGACAGTCTGAGCACTGATGGAGGGATTGTGCGTTCCTGGTTTAACTCGGGCAGTTGTTGACATCCTGTACCTGTCCCGCAGGTGTAATGTTGAGATGTACCAATCCTTTGCAGGTGTTACATGTGACCACATGCCACTGTGAGGACAATCAGCTGTCTGTCCTGTCTCCCTGTAGCACTGTCTTAGGCATCTCACAGTATGGACATTGCAATTTATTGCCCTGGCCACATCTGCAGTCCTCATGCCTGCGTGACTAAGGCACATTCACGCAGATGAGCAGGGACCCTGGGCTTCTTTCATTTGGTGTTTTTCAGAGTCAGTAGAAAGGCCTCTTCAGTCTCCTCTAAGTTTTCATAACTGTGACTTTAATTGCCTACTGTCTGTAAGCTGTAAGTGTCTTAACGATCGTTCCACAGGTGCATGTTCATTAATTGTTTATGGTTCATTGAACAAGCTTGGGAAACAGTGTTTTAACCCTTTACCAGTGAAGATCGGTGAAGTTATTTTGATTTTTACAAATCATCTTTGAAAGACATGGTCCTGAAAGAGGGACGTTTCTTTTTTTGCTGAGTGTATTACAAGATTAGGGGTATACTGGGCAACTTTCATAAGTTCTGGATTGCCTTGTATGGAACACAGTACGAATAAAGGTCTCTGTATTGAAAACATGACTACGTCAGGTGAGATACCTTTTGAGGCAATCCCTAGCTGCTGGACTGCTCTGTCCTGGCCCTGGGGGTCTGCCATCCTGTAGGTTGTCACTCTGGCCTTGGCCTAACACACCCAAAACAAATAGTGAATGTTCCAATTAGGTCCCAAACCTAAGTGGGGTGTGTTGGATTTGGGGGCTGCAGGGTGGTGGACCCCTAAGGACAGGACGTTTCAAACCCAGCTATATTGTGTGCAAGTAAAAAGAGCTCTAAAGTAGCCACCCTTTGCCTTGATTACAGCTTTGCAAACTCTTGGCATTCTCTCAACCAGCTTCATGAGGTAATTACCTGGAATGCATTTAAATTAACAGGTGTGCCTTCTTAAAAGTTCATTTGTGTAATTTATTTCCTTCTTAATGTGTTTGAGCCAATCAGTTGTGTTGTGACAAGGTAGGGGTGGTATACAGAAGATAGCCCTATTTGGTAAAAGACCAAATCTAATCAAAGTTTATTTGTCACGTGCCCCGATTACAACCTTACAGTGAAATGCTTACTTACAGGCCCTAACCAACAGTGTAATTTAAAGTAAAAAAAAATAGGTATTGGGTGAACAATAGATAAGTAAAGAAATAAAAAAAACTGTGGCGAGGCTATATACAGGCACTGGTTAGTCAGGCTAATTGAGGTAGTATATACACATAAATGTATAGTTAAAGTGACTATGCATGTATGATAAACAGAGAGTAGCAGCAGCGTAAAAGAAGGGGTGGGGGGGCGACGACACACACAATGCAAATAGTCCGGGTAGCCATATGATTACCTGTTCAGGAGTCTTATGGCTTGGGGGTAAAAGCTGTTGAGAAGCCTGTTGGTCCTAGACCTGGCGCTCCGGTACTGCTTGCCATGCAGTAGTAGAGAGAACAGTCTGACTGGGGTGGCTGGGGTCTTTGAACATTTTTAGGGCCTTCCTCTGACCGCCTGGTGTAGAGGTCCTGGATGGCAGGCAGCTTAGCCCCAGTGATGTACTGGGCCGTACGCACTACCCTCTGTAATGCCATGCGGTCGGAAGCTGAGCAGTTGCCAGTCAGGATGCTCTCGATGTTGCAGCTGTAGAACCTATTGAGGATCTGAGGGCCATCGCTAAATCTTTTTAGTTTCCTGAGGTGGAATAGGCTTTGTCGTGCCCTCTTCACGACTGTCTTGGTGTGTTTGGACCATTCTAGTTTTTTGGTGATGTGGACACCAAGGAACTTGAAGCTCTCAACCTGTTGAGAGAATGGGGCATGGTCGGTCCTTTTCCTGTAGTCCACAATCATCTCCTTAGTCTTGATTACGTTGTGGGACTGGTTGCTATTCTGGCGCCACCCGGCCAGGTCTCTGACCTCCTCCCTATAGGCTGTCTCGTTGTTGTCGGTGATCAGTTTACAGACTGTTGTGTCGTCTGAAAACTTGATGGTGTTGGAGTCGTGCCTGGCCACGCAGTTGTGGGTGAACAGGGAGTACAGGAGGGGACTGAGCACGCCCCTGAGGGGTTCCAGTGTTGAGGATCAGCGTGGCAGATGTGCTGCTACCTACCCTCACCTCCCTGGGAGGGCCCTTCAGGAAGTCCAGAGTTCAAGTAAGACACATCAACATCAACTGTTCAGAGGAGACTGCGTGAATCAGGCCTTCACGGTCAAATTGCTGCAACGAAACCAGTACTAAAAGGACACCAATAAGAAATAGTCTGATGGCCTTGAGATAGAAGCTGTTTTTCAGTCTCTTGGTCCCAGCTTTGATGCACCTGTACTGACTACGCCTTCTAGGTGGTAGCGGGGTGAACAGGCCATGGCTTGCGTGGCTGATCTTTTTGAGGATCTTCTTGGCCTTCCTTTGACACCGGGTGCTGTAGATGTCCTGAAGTGTGCCCCCGGAGATGCATTGAGCAGGCTGCACCAATCTCTGGAGAGCCCTACTGTTAAGGATGGCGCAATTCCTGTACCAGGTGGTAATAGAGATCAACAGGAAGCTCTCAATGGTGCATCTGTAAAAGTTTGTGATGGTCTTACGGTCCAAGCCACATTTCTGCAGCCTTCTGAGGCTGATTGTCAGTGATGTGTACGCTGAAGAACTTGAAGCTTTTCATCTTCAAAAAACGCCGGCCCGTTGATATGTATGGGGGCGTGATCCCTGTGCTTTCTCCTGAAGTCCATGATCAGCTCTTTAATTTTGTTGACGTTGAGGGAGAGGTTATTTTCTGGCACACACCTCTCTGTAGGCTGTCTTGTCATTGTTGGTAACCAGGCCTACGACTGATTGTGTCATCTAAAAACTTGATGATTGAGTTGGAGATGTGCATGGTCACGCAGTCATGGGTGAACAGAGAGTAAAGGAGTGGGCTGAGTACGCACCCCTGTGGGTCCCCTGTGTTGAGGATCAGCATATTGGAGGTGTTGTAGCCTACCTTCACCACCTGGGGGCTGCCCATCAGGAAGTCCAGGACCCAGTTACACAGGGTGGGGTTCAGACCCAGAGCCCCAATCTTAATGATGAGCTTGGAGGGTACTATGGTGTTGAAGGCTGAGCTGTAGTCAATGCACAGCATTCTAACATAGTAGGTATTCCTCTTTTCCAGATGGGATAGGACAGTGTGCAGTGTGATGTCAATTGCGTCATCTATGGATCTATTGGGGTGGTATGTAAATTGAAGTGGGCCTAGGATGTTGGGTAAGGTGGAGGTTATATGATCCTTAACTATCCTCTCAAAGCACTTCATGATGACATTAGTGAGTGCTATGGGGAAATAGTTATTCAGTTCAGTTACCTACACTTTCTTGGGTACAGGAACTAAGGTGAATATCTTGAAGCAAGTGGGGACAACAGACTGGCATAGGGAGAGATTGAATATGTCCGTAAATCAAATCAAATGTATTTATATAGCCCTTCGTACATCAGCTGATATCTTTGAGTGCTGTACAGAAACCCAGCCTAAAACCCCAAACAGCAAGCAATGCAGGTGTAGAAGCACAGTGGCTAGGAAAAACTCCCTAGAAAGGCCAAAACCTAGGAAGAAACCTAGAGAGGAACCAGGCTATGTGGGGTCGCCAGTCCTCTTCTGGCTGTGCCGGGTGGAGATTATAACAGAACATGGCCAAGATGTTCAAATGTTCATAAATGACCAGCATGGTGAAATAATAATAATCACAGGCAGAACAGTTGAAACTGGAGCAGCAGCAAGGCCAGGTGGACTGGGGACAGCAAGGAGTCATCATGCCAAGTAATCCTGAGGCATGGTCCTAGGGCTCAGGTCCTATGAGAGAGAGAGAGAGAGAAAGAGAGAATTAGAGAGAACATACTTAAATTCACACAGGACACCGGATAGGACAGGAGAAGTACTCCAGATATAACAAACTGACCCAAGCCCCCCAACACAAACTACTGCAGCATAAATACTGAGGTGAGGCTGAGACAGGAGGGGTCAGGAGACACGGTGGCCCCATCCGATGACACCCCCGGACAGGGCCAAACAGGAAGGATATAACCCCACCCACTTTGCCAAAGCACAGCCCCCACACCACTAGAGCGACATTTTCAACCACCAACTTACCATCCTGAGACAAGGCCGAGTATAGCCCACAAAGATCTCCGCCACGGCACAACCAAACGGGGGGCGCCAACCCAGACAGGAAGATCACATCAGTGACTCAACCCACTCAAGTGAAGCACCCTTCCTAGGGACGGCATGAAAGAGCCCTAGTAGGCCAGTGACTCAGCCCCTGTAATAGGGTTAGAGGAGGTGGATCTCAGTGGAAAGAGGGGAACCGGCCAGGCAGAGACAGCAAGGGCGGTTCGTTGCTCCAGAGCCTTTCCATTCACCTTCACACTCCTGGGCCAGACTACACTCAATCATATGACCCACTGAAGAGATGAGTCTTTAGTAAAGACTTAAAGGTTGAGACTGAGTTTGCGTCTCTCACATGGATAGGCAGACCATTCCATAAAAATGGAGCTCGAAAGGAGAAAGCCCTGCCTCCAGCTGTTTGCTTAGAAATTCTAGGGACAATTAGGAGGCCTGCGTCTTGTGACTGTAGCATACGTGTCGGTACGTACAGCAGGACCAAATCAGAGAGATATGTAGGAGCAAGCCCATGTAATGCTTTGTAGGTTAGCAGTAAAACCTTGAAATCAGCCCTTGCCTTGACAGGAAGCCAGTGTAGGGAGGCTAGCACTGGAGTAATATGATCAAATTGTTTGGTTCTAGTCAAGATTCTAGCAGCCGTATTTAGCACTAACTGAAGTATATTTAGTGCTTTATCCGGGTAGCTGGAAAGTAGAGCATTGCAGTAGTCTAACCTAGAAGTGACAAAAGCATGGATTAATTTTTCTGGATAATAATAATTTTTGGACAGAAAGTTTCTGATTTTTAATAGTGAAAACAATAGTGGACCTAAAACGGAACCTTGAGGAAAACCAACATTTACAGTTGATTTGTCAGAGGACAAACCATTCACAGAGACAAACTGATATCTTTCCGACGAACTTGTCCGTGTAGACCAATTTGGGTTTCCAATCTCTCCAAAAGAATGTGGTGATCGATGGTAATCAAAAGCTGCACTAAGGTCTAGGAGCACGTGGACAGATGCAGAGTCTGATGCCATTAAAACGTAATTTACCACTTTCACAAGTGCAGTCTCAGTGCTATGATGGGGTCTGAAACCGGACTGAAGCATTTCGTATACATTGTTTGTCTTCAGGAAGGCAGTGAGTTGCTGCGCAACAGCCTTTTCTAAAAATTTTGAGAGTAATGGAAGATAGTTTTTTAAATGTTTTCTGGGTCAAGTTTTGGCTTTTTCAAGAGAGGCTTTATTACTGCCACTTTTAGTGAGTTTGGTACACATCCGGTGGATAGAGAGCCGTTTATTATGTTCAACATAGGAGGGCCAAGCACAAGAAGCAGCTCTTTCAGTAGTTTAGTTGGAATAGGGTCCAGTATGCAGCTTGAAGGTTTAGAGGCCATGATTATTTTCATCATTGTGTCAAGAGATATAGTACTAAAACACTTGAGTGTCTCTTGATCCTAGGTCCTGGCAGAGTTGTGCAGACTCAGGACAACTGAGCTTTGAAGGAATACGCAGAAGATCATCCTCAAAGAAGATCATCAATTTATTACTGCTGAAGTGAAAGCCATCCTCTCTTGGGGAATGCTGTTTTTTTAGTTAGCTTTGCGACAGTATCAAAAAGGAATTTCGGATTGTTCTTATTTACCTCAATTAAGTTGTAAAACTAGGATGATCGAGCAGCAGTAAGGGTTCTTCTATATTACACGGTACTGTCTTTCCAAGTTAGTCGGAAGACTTCCAGTTTGGTGTGGCGCCATTTCCGTTCCAATTTTCTGGAAGCTTGCTTCAGAGCTCGGGTATTTTCTGTATACCGTGGAGCTAGTTTCTTTTGAGAAATAATTTTAGTTTTTAGGGGTGAAACTGCATCTAGGGTACTGCGCAAGGTTAAATTGAGTTCCTCAGTTAGTTGGTTAACTGATTTTTGTCCTCCGGCGTCCTTGGGTAGACAGAGGGAGTCTGGAAGGACATCAAGGAATGTTGTCTGTGAATGTTGTCTGTGAATTTATAGCACGACTTTTGATGTTCCTTGGTTGGGGTCTGAGCAGATTATTTGTTGCAATTGCAAACGTAATAAAATGGTGGTCCGAAAGTCCAGGATTATGAGGAAAAACATTAAGATCCACAACATTTATTCCATGGGACAAAACTAGGTCCAGAGTATGACTGTGACAATGAGTAGGTCCAGAGACATGTTGGACAAAACCCACTGAGTCGATGATGGCTCCGAAAACCTTTTGGAGTGGGTGTGTGGACTTTTCCATGTGAATATTAAAGTCACCAAAGATTAGAAAATGATCTACTATGACTACAAGGTCCAATAGGAATTCAGGGAACTCAATGAGGAATGCTGTATATGGCCCAGGAGGCCTGTAAACAGTAGCTATAAAAAGTGATTGAATAGGCTGCATAGATTTCATGATTAGAAGCTCAAATGACAAAAACGTAATTTTGTTTTGTAAATTGAAATTTGCTATCGTAAATGTTAAACACCTCCGCCTTTGCGGTATGCAAGGGGGATATGGTCACTAGTGTAGCCAGGAGGTGAGGCCTCATTTAACACAGTAAATTCATCAGGCTTAAGCCATGTTTCAGTCAGGCCAATCACATCAAGATTATGATCAGTGATTAGTTAATTGATGATAATTGCCTTTGAAGTAAGGGATCTAACATTAAGTAGCCCTATTTTGAGATGTGAGGTATCATGATCTCTTTCAATAATGACAGGAATGGAGGAGATCTTTATCCTTGTGAGATTGCTAAGGCGAACACCGCCATGTGTAGTTTTGCCCAACCTAGGTCGAGGCACAGACACGGTCTCAATGGGGAAAGCTGAGCTGACTACACTGACTGTGCTAGTGGCAGACTCCACTATGCTGGCAGGCTGGCTAACAGCCTGCTGCCTGGCCTGCACCCTATTTCATTGTGGAGCTAGAGGAGTCAGAGCCCTGTCTATGTTGGTAGATACAGTGCCTTGCAAAAGTATTCGGCCCCCTTGAACTTTGCGACCTTTTGCCACATTTCAGGCTTCAAACATAAAGATATAAAACTGTATTTTTTGTGAAGAATCAACAACAAGTGGGACACAATCATGAAGTGGAATGACATTTATTGGATATTTCAAACTTTTTTAACAAATCAAAAACTGAAAAATTGGGCGTGCAAAATTATTCAGCCCCCTTAAGTTAATACTTTGTAGCGCCACCTTTTGCTGCGATTACAGCTGTAAGTCGCTTGGGGTATGTCTATCAGTTTTGCACATCGAGAGACTGAATTTTTTTTCCCATTCCTCCTTGCAAAACAGCTCGAGCTCAGTGAGGTTGGATGGAGAGCATTTGTGAACAGCAGTTCAGTTTTCAGTTCTTTCCACAGATTCTCGATTGGATTCAGGTCTGGACTTTGACTTGGCCATTCTAACACCTGGATATGTTTCTTTTTGAACCATTCCATTGTAAATTTTGCTTCATTTTTTGGATCATTGTCTTGTTGGAAGACAAATCTCCGTCCCAGTCTCAGGTCTTTTGCAGACTCCATCAGGTTTTCTTCCAGAATGGTCCTGTATTTGGCTCTATCCATCTACCCATCAATTTTAACCATCTTCCCTGTCCCTGCTGAATAAAAGCAGGCCCAAACCATGATGCTGCCACCACCATGTTTGACAGTGGGTATGGTGTGTTCAGGGTGATGAGCTGTGTTGCTTTTACACCAAACATAACGTTTTGCATTGTTGCCAAAAAGTTCAATTTTGGTTTCATCTGATCAGAGCACCTTCTTCCACATGTTTGGTGTGTCTCCCAGGTGGCTTGTGGCAAACTTTAAACAACACTTTTTATGGATATCTTTAAGAAATGGCTTTCTTCTTGCCACTCTTCCATAAAGGCCAGATTTGTGCAATATAAGACTGATTGTTGTCCTAAGGACAGAGTCTCCCACCTCAGCTGTAGATCTCTGCAGTTCATCCAGAGTGATCATGGGCCTCTTGGCTGCATCTCTGATCAGTCTTCTCCTTGTATGAGCTGAAAGTTTAGAGGGACGGCCAGGTCTTGGTAGATTTGCAGTGGTCTGATACTCCTTCCATTTCAATATTATCGCTTGCACAGTGCTCCTTGGGATGTTGAAAGCTTGGGAAATCTTTTTGTATCCAAATCCGGCTTTAAACTTCTTCACAACAGTATCTCGGACCTGCCTGGTGTGTTCCTTGTTCTTCATGATGCTCTCTGCGCTTTTAACGGACCTCTGAGACTATCACAGTGCAGGTGCATTTATACGGAGACTTGATGGATGTGAATCCACAGGTGGATTGTATTTATCATCATTAGTCATTTAGGTCAACATTGGATCATTCAGAGATCCTCACTGAACTTCTGGAGAGAGTTTACTGCACTGAAAGTAAAGGGGCTGAATAATTTTGCACGCCCAATTTTTCAGTTTTTGATTTGTAAAAAAGTTTGAAATATCCAATAAATGTCGTTCCACTTCATGATTGTGTCCCACTTGCTGTTGATTCTTCACAAAAAAATACAGTTTTATATCTTTATGTTTGAAGCCTGAAATGTGGCAAAAGGTCGCAAAGTTCAAGGGGGCCGAATACTTTTGCAAGGCACTGTAAGATGAGAGAACCCCTCCAGCTAGGATGGAGTCCATCACTCCTCAGCAGGTAAACACTCCAGCCAGCTGGTCTGCGCATGCTTGGAGGACGAGGCTAGGGATGCCTTGCGAGGGTTAACACGCTTAAATGTCTAACTCACGTTGACCACAGAGAAGGAGCAGTGGTGGCCCACGTCAGCGGCACTGTGTTTTCCTCGAAGTGGGCTAAGAAGCTGTTTAGCTTGTCTTGGAGCAAGACATCAGTGTATGCGACGTGGCTGGTTTTCTCTTCATAATCTGTGATTGTCTGGGGTCTCTGCCACATACGTCTCATGTCTGAGCTATTGTATTCCAACTCCACTTTGTTTCTGTACTGACGTTTTGCCTATTTGATTGTCTTACAGAGGGCATAACTGGACCGTTTGTACTCAACCATATTCCCAGTCACCTTGCCGTGGTTAAATGAGGTGGTTCGCGCTTTCAGTTTTGCAGGAATGCTGCCCACTATCCACGGTTTTTGGTTTGGAAAGCTTTTAATTGTCACAGTGGGAACAACATCCACTTTCTGGTGAATTCAGTCACCATGTCAGTGCATATGTCAATGCTATTCTTAGAGGAAACCCGGAACATATCCCAGTCCGCGTGATCAAAACAATTTTGAAGCATGGATTCCAATTGGTCGGACCAGTGTTGAACAGTCCTTACCACTTGTACTTATTTTAATTTCTACCTATGGGAAGGGAGGAGCAGGATGGAGGCGTGATCTGATTTGGCGAAGGAAGAGCGGGGGAGGGCCTTGTTGCCATCCCCGAAGCGAGATTAGGAGTAGTCAGAGTTTTTGAAGTGTGAGTGGCGCAGGCATTGTGTTGATACAAATTTGGTAGCATTTTCCTCAGATTTGCTTTAGTAAAGTCCCCAGCTACAATAAATGGGGTCTCAAGATATGCGGTTTCCAGTTTGCACAAAGTCCAGTGTAGTTCCTTGAGAGCCGTTGTGGTATCAGCTTGAGGGGGAATATACACGGCTGTGACGAAAACCGAAGAGAATTCTCTCGTGAGGCAAAGCAGCCGGAATTTGATTGTAGGTCGGGTGAACAATAGGACTCAAGTTTCTGTACATTACCACAATCACACCATGAGTAGTTCATTATGAAATGCACACCTTCGCCTTTCACACCCACTTAAGCCTTAGCCTCACCCATCTCTTTAAGGATTCACATGTAAAGCCAAGTGCTTAACAGTGAGTACAGTAGTATAGTATATGTCAATCTAACGAACCAGGCTACAAACAGCAACTTTCTAAACAATGTTTTGGTTTGTTTCTAGCTTGTTAGCTAGCTAGCTAACAGTGTGCTTTGATTAACTCCATTGTCTTAGTTGAGATGTTGACATCACTGTTTGCATTTGTCTGTGCTCTGTGGTTGATTGAGTTGTTCTGGACAAGAAGTTAGCTACCTGTAGTTATTTGCCTTGTTTTATTGCATGTGGAGTTGGTATCTTTGTAGCCTTAGCAACATTCTCTGCGGGTCGCTTGGGGGCTGTGAGAAAGGGTTTCTTGAAGATCGTCTCGGGGGTTCGTGGTGTATTGTGATGAACTCTCTACCATGCAGATACTGGTCAAACGTGCAAAACAATAGAGAGACATTCTTTCTCATACTGTGCATATCTTTGTTCTGTGTGAGTCAATGTTCTGGAGGAAAATGCAACAGGTTGTCCTTTTTGTAGAAGGTCTGCACCCAAACCTGTCTCACTGGCATCACACTGCGGTGTGACGTCATCACTCAGGTCGTAGTATCTGAGCACTGGGTGTTGTTTGCCTAACTGTTTGATAGTCTCAACTGCTGTGTCATTTCTGTGGTAGACATGTCCATTCAATGTCCTTGTCGGTCAGTCTTCTGAGCGGCTCACACACATCAGATAGGCGGGGCATGAATTTTGCAAGATAGTTCACAAACCCCAACAGCCGCTGTAGTGACTTGACGTCGGTCTGTGTGCCCATATTTTGAATGGCTGTTATTTTCTCTGTGTCAGGGCGAAGGCCATCTGTGGTGAGAAGATGACCCATGTATGTCACACTAGGTAGCTTTAACCTGAGGTTATTTTTGTTCAGCTTTTGGTTGACATCTCTTGTTCTCTGCAGACGAGCTGTAAGGTTTCTGTCATGATCTGCCATTGCCTCTTCGTGTGTCACCACATCCATAGCGTAGAATGTAATCTGCGATCACACTCACTCATTTTAGTCCCTGTAGTGATTCATCCTCTCTGCGCTGGTATTCTTCAGCTGCTGGGTTGATTCCAAATTGCATTCTCAGAAATCTATACCTTCCTACAGGTGTATAGAAAGTTGTTAGCTGCTCACTTCATCAAGTTTGACATGCCAATATCCATATTTGGCATCGAGTACTGAGAATACCTTTGCACTGGATATCACTGGTAGAATATTTTCTATTGTGGCCATCTGGAAGTGGATCTGAGTAAGGCGTTGTTGAGTGCACTGGGGTCCATGCATATTCGTCGTTTACCAGGTTTTTCAATAACATTGCTGATCCACATTGTGGGCTGTGACTTTCATGATGTCTGCAATGTCCGTTCAATGTATGGCCTTTGATCCTTTCCTTCAGGCCGGGCTGCATTGTCTACTTCTAGGTGTAACTCTCCAGGAAGGCAGCCAAGCCCATCCAACACATCCTTGTACTTGGAGATGATCTCCTCAGTTGTCATGATGACCTGAATGTGGTGCTTGGGGTGTCAACGTGATGTAGCACATGGCTGTGGTTCACATGTAGTAGGCTGAGTCTTTCACATGTGTCAGCTGACAGCAGAGGAAGCTGGGATGTCTTCAACTGAAATTTGAAATGAAACATTTTTCCATCATGATCTGCTGAGTTTGCATTCTCCTGTTGGAAATTATCAGTGTGCCGTCATATAGCTTGAGTGTAGCTTTGCTGGGTAGGAGAACTGGGTTATGTCTTGCATGACTCGCTGTTGGTCCCCATAGCTTATGACATTCCCTGTTGATCCTGTGTCTAGTTGACATTTAATTGTATGGCTGGGGTCATATGTCAATGGCTCATCACTGAGTGGAGCTAGCTTAAGGTTAACGAACCATTTGTTTGCCTTGTCTTCCACAGAGTTAACCCGTAAGATGTACAAGATTGCATCTGTTTGGTCATCTGACTCATTATGGTCCTCTAATAGATTAAGTTTAGGTTTGTGTTGTGCTTGTTTATAAACTCTGGCAAAATGGTTTTGTTTGCCACATGCTTTACAGGTGACACTGTATGCTTGTCAGTAAAGAGACAAAGTGCAGTCGCAATTCAACGGTTCAGACATGAGATGCATGTGGCAGGGTCTACAAACAATCATAGACTATGAAAAGAAAAACAGCCATGTCACGGACACTGACGTCTTGCTTCCAGACAAGCTAATCACCTTCTTTGCCCGCTTTGAGGATAATACAGTGTCACCGAAATACAGTGCCACCAACGCAGCCCACTACCAAAACATGCAGACTTTCCTTCACTGCAGCCGAGGTGAGTAAAACATTTAAGCGTGTTAACCCTCGCAAGACTGCAGGCCCAGACGGCATCCCCAGCTGCGCCCTCAGAGCATGTGCAGACCAGCTGGCTGGTGTGTTTATGGACATATTCAATCAATCCCTATCCCAGTCTGCTGTTCCCACATGCTTCAAGAGGGCCACCATTGTTCCTGTTCCCAAGAAAGCTAAGGTAACTGAGCTAAACGACTACCGCCCCGTAGCACTCACTTCCGTCATCATGAAGTGCATTGAGAGACTAGTCAAGGACCATATCACCTCCACCCTATCTGACACCCTAGACCCACTCCAATTTGCTTACCGCCCAAATAGGTCCACAGACAACGCAATCTCAACCACACTGCACACTGCCCTAACCCATCTGGACAAGAGGAATACCTATGTGAGAATGATGTTCATCGACTACAGCTCAGAATTTAACACCATATAGAACCCTCCAAACTCATCATCAAGCTCAAGACCCTGGGTCTCCACCCCGCCCTGTGCAACTGGGTACTGGACTTCCTGACGGCCGCCCCCAGGTGGTGAGGGTAGGTAACAACGTCTCCACCCCACTGATCCTCAACACTGGGGCCCCACAAGGGTGCGTTCTGAGCCCTCTTCTGTACTCCCTGTTCACCCACGACTGCGTGGCCACGCACGCCTCCAACTCAATCATCAAGTTTGCGGACGACAACAGTGGTAGGCTTGATTGCGAACAACGACGAGACGGCCTACAGGGAGGAGGTGAGGGCCCTCGGAGTGGTGTCAGGAAAATAACCTCACAATCAACGTCAACAAAACTAAGGAGATGATTGTGGACTTCAGGAAACATCAGAGGGAACACCCCCCTATCCACATCGATGGAACAGTAGTGGAGAGGGTAGTAAGTTTTAAGTTCCTCGGCGTACACATCACAGACAAACTGAATTGGTCCACCCACACAGACAGCATCGTGAAGATGGCGCAGCAGCGCCTCTTCAACCTCAGGAGGCTGAAGAAATTCGGCTTGTCACCAAAAGAACTCACAAACTTCTACAGATGCACAATCGAAAGCACCCTGTCGGGCTGTATCACTGCCTGGTACGGCAACTGCTCCGCCCACAACCGTAAGGCTCTCCAGAGGGTAGTGAGGCCTGCACAACGAATCACCGGGGGCAAACTACCTGCCCTCCAGGACACCTACACCACCCGATGTCACAGGAAGGCCATAAAGATCATCAAGGACAACACCCACCCAAGCCACTGCCTGTTCACCCCGCTATCATTCAGAAGGCGGGGTCAGTACAGGTGCATCAAAGCTGGGACCGAGAGACTGAAAAACAGCTTCTATCTCAAGGCCATCAGACTGTTAAACGGCCACCACTAACATTGAGTGGCTGCTGCCAACACACTGACTCAACTCCAGCCACTTTAATAATGGAAATTGATGGGAAAGGATGTAAAATATATCACTAGCCACTTTAAACAA
Organism: Oncorhynchus masou masou; assembly: GCF_036934945.1. Taxonomy (NCBI): domain Eukaryota; kingdom Metazoa; phylum Chordata; class Actinopteri; order Salmoniformes; family Salmonidae; genus Oncorhynchus; species Oncorhynchus masou. Next base: position 45,229,909 of record NC_088223.1, on the reverse strand, counting down.
TGCTACCTAATATAATGTTTACATTCCCTACATTATTTCTCATATGTATACGTATATACTGTACTCTATATCTACTGCACCTTTATGTAATACATGTATCACTAGCCACTTTAAACTATGCCACTTTGTTTACATACTCATCTCATATTTATATACTGTATTCGATACCATCTACTGCATCTAGCCTATGCTGCTCTGTACCATCACTCATTCATATATCTTTATGTACATATTCTTTATCCCTTTACACACGTGTGTATAAGGTAGTAGTTTTGGAATTGTTAGCTAGATTACTCGTTGGACTGCATTGTCGGAACTAGAACCACAAGCATTTCGCTACACTTGCATTAACATCTGCTAACCATGTGTATGTGACAAATAAAATTTGATTTGAATCATCAAGTTTTCAGACAACACAACAGTAGTAGGCTTGATTATCAAAAACAATGAGACACTCTATACTGTGGAGGTCAACACATTCAGAGTGTGGTGTCAGGAAAACAACTTCTCACTCAACGTCAACAAAACAAAGGAGATGATCGTGGACTTCAGGAAACAGCAGAGGGAGCACCCCTCTATCCACATCAATGGGACAGCAGTGGAGAAGGTAGAAAGTTCACATCACGGACAAACTGAAAAAGACAGTGTGGTGAAGACAGCTAAACAGCGCCTCTTCAACCTCAGGAGTCTGAAGAAATTTGGCTTGTCACCTCAAACCCTTACAAACCTTTACAGATGCACAATTGAGAGCATCTTGTCGGGCTGTATCTCCGCCTGGTACAGCAACTGCACTGCCCACAACCGCAGGGCTTTCCAGATGGTGGTGCGGTCTGCACAACGCATCACCGGGGGCTAACTACCTGCCCTCCAGGACACCTACAGCGCCCGATGTCACAGGAAGGCCAAAAAGATCATCAAGGACAACATCCACCCGAGCCACTGCCTGTTCACCCAGCTACCATCCAGAAGGCTAGGTTAGTAGAGGTGCATCAAAGTTGGGACTTAGAGATTGAAAAATAGCTTCTATCTCATGGCCTTCAGACTGTTAAACAGTCATCAATAACACAGAGGGGCTGCTGCCTACATACAGACTTGAAATCATTGGCAAATTCAATAAATTGATCACTAGTCACTTTAATAATGCCACTTTAATAACATTTACATATCTTGTATTACTCATCTCATATGTATATACTGTATTTTATACCATCTATTGCATCTTGCCTATGCCGCTCGGTCATTGCTCATCCGTATATTTATATATTCTTATTCCATTCCTTTACTTAGATGTGTGTGTATTAGGTAGTTGTGGAATTGCTAGATTACGTGTTAGATATTGCTGCACTGTCGGAACTAGAAGCACAAGCATTTGGCTACACTCCCATTAACATCTGCTAACCATGTGTATGTGACCAATAGAATTTGATTTGATTTTGGATTACTTCTAGTAGATCACATTTCTGGATGGCTCAAAGTGTTTCTGTAGCGCATCTATCATTTTTACCGGGTCAGTTCAGACATATGATGACGCTGTGGAGATGACATTTGTTTCCCTCCATCACATTTAGCAGAGTTGCCATGCATAATTTTTGCTTCCTTTTCATCCAGACCCGTAGCCATCTCATAGTTTTCCCATTGTGCTCGGAAAAATGTGCAGTTGTATGCATCTCCCTTCATGTCCATAGGCTCTGGTACTGGATTTTTTTTTTATGTGTTTTGTTGTCGTTATTATTTGAAGCTGGTTAGCTAGTTGGCATGTCCCTTCCTGCTGTGCATTTTTCCGTGTGCTGTTTTGATATTTTGATTGTCAGGTATATGCCTATTTGGTTCTAACACTGTTTTGTGTCGTGTTTGATCTATACAAGAGCGAGGTAATGTTGATAAGAATGTCTTTACTTCAGAGGCCATGCAATTCAATACACATCTTTAAATCAAAAGCAATTTAGGTCAAACGGGTCCATAATAACAAAGGAAATGGAAAGACAAACAGTACAGCTAGATAGCAATAAAAACTGTACCATAGAGGCACAGAATAAGTTAGAGGAAAAACAAAAAGAAATGGAGGGAATTATTCAAGAAAGATCAAGTGTAATATATTAGGAAATATAAAAAATAAAGCGAACTGGATGCAATATGGGGAAAAAATAACCAAATATTTGTTATCTTTTAACATAGAAATGCTACCATTCTTTTTTTTTACTGAAACTGGTAACAAATGACGGAGTCGCCCATAATTTCCCAAACGATTATTTGAAAGAGAAAGCAAAGTATTTTAAGCATATGTTTTCATTTTAGTCTTCTCCATCTCCACTAACCAAAGTTAATTGTATGGATTTATATGATGAATATGAATTCAGAGGACAGAAATTATTAAATATTAAAGCATTAGACCTCTCACTAAAGGTGTGAGTCACACACAAGTTATACTTTTTTTATACTTTTTAAACTGGTTCTCCAGCAGATAAGTGAGAATGTCTCACCCCATGTTCAAGAATGGCCTTTTTCCCTTTATTTAGATATCAACCTCTTTTTAAACAAGCCATAGAAAGTTGGTTGCAATTTCAGTGTAATCAACCAGAAAAGACAGAACAAATAATACAACAAGTAGTGGTTCAACTAAAATATACTAATTGATTAAAACATTTTTTTTTTACAAAGATTATACATTTTTAAATGTTTAAAAAGGTATAATCTTTGTTAATTATATCATAAATATGACTGGTGAAGTTGTCACACATGGAGCTAAAACAAAAAACATGGAATTGTCTGCTCTACTCAAAATTACAACCAACTAATTGCAGCATTTCCACAAAAATGGAAGAGGCAAGTGGAAGGGGGGATAAGTAAGGAACTTGTCTGTCTGCATTGTGGAATAGATATTTGCTAGCTCCTGTACATATGTATAAAAAGGTTTTACATAATGTTTTTTACAAGTGTACTGACAAGTGAGTATGTTTACATGAACACTAATAACTTGATATTAAACTGATTATGGCAGTAGGCAGAGTATGTAAAGTCATGTAAATACCTATGTTTATCTTAAATCGACGTAACGTCAAAAGACAAAAATGCTATGACATGTTCATGGGAAATCGTTGTGTACTGTCTGTATTCCTACTGTAGCAGCATGGTGTAGAATATGAGACATCTCAAAGACACACATTAACAAGAACACACAGTTACAAGACTAATATGAGTCATTAAGCTAAAGTATTTTACTGAGTAACTTTCTATTAAGGTATTTATACTTTTACTCAAGTATGATAATTGGTTACCTTTTCCAGCACTGCTCGTTTGCCATTTGTTTTGCCAACATTTTGTTGTCCAGCTCCTTTTGGAAAGAGGAATCATCAGAAGCAGCCATTGTAGATAATTATTTAGCAGTCTTCGATGGACAGTGCACGGTAACATTGCTCCCGTGATCCTGTAAAACTAGTACCAGCTGTTTTGTAAAGCCTACCTTCGACAGTTGGAACAAGGAAATATGGTTCCTGTCAGGCTGTAGTCTTTACAAAGCCAGGGAAAATGAGTCAACCTAAATATCCTACAATTTCCTGGCAGATAGGAACATCATTGAGACAACTCCAGTAGCTGCATTGAACAAGGATAACCCTACAGTATCTACTCGCATGATCTGTCACACCCTAATCTGTTTCACCTGTCCTTGTGATAGTCTCCACCCCCCTCCAGGTGTTGCACATAATCCGCATTATCCCCTGTGTATTTATACATGTGTTCTCTGGTTGACCGTTGCCAGTTCGTCAAGTCAACCAGTGTTTTTGTTCTCAGCTCCTGCTTTTCCCAGTCTTTTTCTCACCCTTCTGGTTTTGACCATTGCCTGTCCCGACTCTGACCCTGCCTGCCGACCTGTACCTTTGCCTCACCTCTGGATTGTTGACCTCTGCCTACCCTGAGGCTGCCTGCCGTCCGGTACTGTTGCCCCACCTCTGGTTTACTGACCCCTGCCTGCCTTGACCGGTCTATTGCCTGCCCCTTTTGGACTATTAAACCATTTGTCGATTCGACGTTGTCTGCATCTGGGTCTTACCTTCTTTCCTGATACGGTTGGTCGTGCACTCAGTGAAAGGCCACAATATTTGCTACAAAAAAATGACTCCATAGACTTTTAGATCAGACAGCAGGCTCAATCAAGCAATGACGTCATTGGCTTTACTCCCATGGTGAGAAAATACAGCTTTAGTGCATAATTATATCTGAAACACCTTCTCATCACTCAATCATGTAGGGAGGGATACATTGGTCGGCTAATACAGGACTAGTGAACTACTTGAGAAAAAAAGTGTAATATTTTTATTAAGGTTTTTCAGGGGGTGCTGCAGCACCCTCAGAACCCCGACTTCCCATGGCTATGCTATTCACTCAGTGTAATGAAAAAATGTCTAGCTAAAACTGATAAAATCTTGCTGCGCAATGACAGAAATTTGGTCTATGCCTTCTCAGAGTATAATATGTCTAGTTAAATGCCTATGGTATATCAACTGGTAAAACTGTGCTGTCCAACTGAAATACTCCAATCATACATTGCCACCTAGTGGCATTTAATAGTAGCATCTTTGCAAAATCACACATGAATGCAGATAAAACATTTATTTGCAAATCATTTGTATATTTCTTAAGCAGTTCATGATCACTATAATTTTCACAATCCTTTATCATTACAGAGGCAGTCATTTGCAACAAAATATAATACACAACCTTCTGGAACACTGTGTAATGCACACATCTTAAAACAATAAATACAACATTAACAGGATTTCTTTTTTTTCATGTATAGTTTGTGAGCTTGTTTTATTTCCCCTTTTTGCACGGAGAGCACTTGTGGAAATAGTGAGAGCAGTCTGGCACAGCGCAGAGGAGGTTATTATTAATAATAATAAGTTTTTTCTTACCATTAAAATTACAACAAAACAAGTTAACAGTAATGTGGGAAGACTAGACTGTGTCGAGTACTGACGACTTCAATAGATGGAGTACTGCCAACTCAAGTAGGATGGACGAAACAGTGCGAGGGTAAAGTGAAGTTGCAAAACCAAGTAAGGGGAATTAATTGAAAAAATTGATCTGTAACTTCTTTAACCAATAATACGTTTCCTTCACTCATTCATTAAAGCATTCGCTCCTTTACAACAATATAAATGAATGGTTTCATACATTATCATTTGAAGGCTGTTGTATATATTGTACTTACATTTGACAACCATATCATTATATCCTTTTTTCAATAATAGTGATGCCCCGGTTCATATAGGCAATCACGTACATTTAAAATAAACAACTTAAATATCCAATCTTTCAACATATTCAAATAACTTTCTAATCGAGCAAACATATCACTGGCTAAACACAGACAATGGGAGAGTCCTGAGAAGAGCTTTGTGCTCCGTGCAAAGATATGGCATAGAGCACAGTAAAGAGGGGAGAGAGAGAAAAACAGTGAGAGAGGGGGGGGGGGGTAACAGAAGCATTGTTTTAATTTCTAAGACCACGCTTTCCCACTTCTGCCAGCATATTGTGTTTGCAGCCATGTTGTTGCAAGCGCACTGCTTTGTTATACGGTAGATTGGGTTACTAATGACGTTAATCAGGTTGTGAAAGAAACAGGTTATTACTGTGTATAGCTTTGCGGGGAGACCGAAACACAGTTGGCCTCAAATGAAGACATATTTGTGACGTGACTGATCGACATGACAAAACATATTGATATTGGCAATCGATGAATAAAAAGTCCTTCCAGAGGAAGCATCTCAATGTTGGTTTTAATGTACTGTTTAGTCCGTGGTTTTGAGCAAAGGTGACGTTTGGGGCGGAGGAGTGGGGGGGAGGCTGTGTGGGTTACATTGCACATTTACCAGGTCTCCACTCATAGGTCACTATATAAAGGAAAAGGAAAGCATACATACATTGAGGAAGGAAAAAAAAGTGAAAATATGCTGGTGCTTTTTAACACAACACGGTTCTGAGAAGGATCATTAGGATCGAATGCTTCTTCAAGACATCTGTGATGACTGTCAACCATCTCCATTTCGGTTTCACCTTGAAGAAAAATCATAATTCAGACAGCAAGAGTAGTTTGGTTGGTTGGCTACATCCTAGGTGTCTCATGTGCAGTAGCTAGCTGTCCCAAAACACATGGCACTGGTTGATATGTAAAACTGCTCATGACATCGTCCCTCTGACTTCATTGGTTGGACATACCTGCATGTCATTTTCTTAGATGTGCTAACAAACATGAACACTCTTGTCATTTAACAGGATGTGCACTGCACAAATGAAAAAGACAAAAACAAATAAATGTTAAAAGCTTGAATGTTTAACCCTTTCCAAAACAAACGTCTTTAAACAAAGCGTTTACGGCTAGGTTGGAGTTGCTGAGGGATGGTTGGAGGGTTGAACTAGCCAACTCGACCCTAAAGCTAAAAGTGACAGCTCTCATCTGATTGTCAAGATTCAGGCCTAGATTTGTGCTTTTTGAGGAGGCTTTATGCAGCGGGTGAAATGACTGAGTACATTGAACGTCACATTTTTAGAGCCATGGAAGATTCTAGCAGACAAGGGGTTTCTTGTGCAGGTCTCTTCTCGTCACAGTGTATGAGAAAGCAGCCATGTTTATTTTTTAAAAAGGTGGCACCAAAGCGTCGGCTCTCTGAAACATCCCCTTCTCATGACACTAAGTTTGTTAGCCATCAACAATGGCTCAGAAATACGACACGTTTTCATGAAGCGCTCTCCCCATTCAGTGAGGCATAGGGAAGGGAGGGGAAAGGGCAACTTGGAGATTTTGCTGCCCTGCTCCTGTCCTTTGTGCTCTGGCCAATACACACACCTCCTCATTCACAAATAGTGCATTAAAGCATATATCTTCAATACATATCAATATATTCTACAATATACACTACCGTTCAAAATATACTATAACATCAAATTGATCAGAAATACAGTGTAGACATTGTTAATGTGTTAAATGACTAGAAGGCCTGGAAGGCCTGGAAGGCCAGCATCCCTGGACAATCGCCTCTTCACTGTTGACGTTGAGACTGGTGTTTTGCGGGTACCATTTAATGAAGCTGCCAGTTGAGGACTTGTGAGGCGTCTGTTTCTCAAACTAGACACTAATATACTTGTCCTCTTGCTCAGTTGTACACCGGGACCTCCCACTCCTCTTTCTATTCTGGTTAAAGCCAGTTGGTGCGGTTCTGTGAAGGGAGTAGTACACAGCATTGTACGAGATCTTCAGTTTCTTGTCAATTTCTCTCATGGAATAGCCTTCATTTCTCAGAACAAGAATAGACCGATGGGTTTCAGAAGAAAGTTCTTTGTTTCAGGCCATTTTGAGCCTGTAATTAAACCCACAAATACTGATGCTCCAGATGCTCCACTAGTCTAAAGACGGCCAGTTTTATTGCTTCTTTAATCAGAACAACAGTGTTCAGCTGTGCTAACATAATTGCAAAAGGGTTTTCTAACGATCAATTAGCCTTTTAAAATTATAAACTTGAATTAGCTAACACAACGTGCCATTGGAACACAGGAGTGATGGTTGCTGATAATGGGCCTCTGTATGCCTATGTAGATATTCTATTAAAAAAATCTGCCGTTTCCAGCTACAATAGTCATTTACAACATTAACAAGGTCCACACTGTATTTCTGATCAATCTGATGTTATTTTAAATGGGGGGGGGGGGGATTTGCCTTTCTTTCAAAAACACCAACATTTCTAAGTGACCCCAAACTTTAGAACGGTAGTGTTTATCTCAATGCTGCAATATACACTGATTGTACAACATATTAGGAACACCTGCTCTTTCCATGACATAAACTGACCAGGTGAATCCAGGTGAAAGCTATGATCCTTTATTGATGACACCTGTTAAATCCACTTCAATCAGTGTAGACGAAGGGGAGGACACAGGTTAAAGAAGGATTTTTAAGCCTTGAGACATGGATTATGTATGTGTGCCATTCAGCGGGTGAATGGGCAAGACAAAATATTGAAGTGCCTTTGAACGAGGTATGGTAGCAAGTGCCAGGCGCACCGGTTTGAGTGTGTAAAGAACTGCAACGCTGCTGGGTTTTTCATGCTCAATAGTTTGCCGTGTGTATCAACAATTGGTCCACCAGCCAAAGAACATCCAGCCAACTTGACAACTGTGGGAAGCATAAGAATCAACATGGGCCAGCATCCCTGTGGAACGCTTTCAATATGTCCACGCCCCAACGAATTGAGGCTGTTCAACTCATTCCTAATGTTTTGTACCCTCAGTGTATATAGACTCATTCAATGAGTGTGTTTACACAGCATATGCGATGGAAGGCAGGGCATTTTTGGTCTGGTTTTGATAGCGGTGTGTGTGTGTGTATATGTTTACCGCGCTAGTTAGATAGCAGAGGAAATGTTAGCTTTGTGTTGGCTACATCCGTCTTAGCTCAGCAGTGTCTCTCTGGGCTGCTGGGAGGTGGGGGCGAGGCAGGAATTCCTCAGTCCTGCTGTAGCGTCTCCCTCCAATTGAAGCTGTGATTGGGCCCGTGGGTTAATGGAAGGATGGGCGGGTCCACCAGCTGCCACACTCCTGTCTCCCCCATCTCCTCAGCCGCACAGAAACCTAGGTAAGGAATCTATACAGGGAGAGAAGGAGAGATGGATGTGTATTGAGGGACAAACTGGTGTCATTAGAGAAGTGTGCAGGGCGGGCAGAGGCAGAGACAGAAAGGAGGCAGAGAGAAAGGGATAAAGAGGGAGAAAACAAGATACATTAGAAGGGAGAGAGCAAAAGAAAGCGGGATAGAAAGCAAGAGATAGCAGATCAAGAGATGTCCTAAAGAAAGCATGCTGACCTTCCTGACCACTTGTACAAAGTCCTTGGCGTTCTGTGGGCTGAGGCCCTGCATCTGGCGAGTACATGCCTCCAGGGAGGAAGCATGGGCCACGATCAGCACAGTGTTTCCTGTTTGAGACCACAGAGGTTACATACGTTTACATTTTTTGTCATTTAGCAGACATTCTTATCCAGAGCGACTTACCAGAGCAATTTGGGTTAAGTGCCTTGCTCAAGGGCACATCAACAGGTTTTTCACCTAGCCGGCTCGCAGATTCAAACCTTTCAGTTATTGGTCCAACGCTCTTAACCGCTAGGCTACCTACCACACATAACTTACTTACAGTACATATCTACTTATACACACTAACAAATACCATCACTTAAAGTACATGGACCAGTGGAGGCTACTCAGAAGAGAAAGGGGAGGACCATCCTAATCAGTGAATTTCAGAAATAGATACAATTATATTCACTTCACCAAGTACCTGATTAAAACACACTGTTTTGCAATGAAGGTCTATAGTAGTCTCAACAGCACCCTCTAGGGTAGCACCATGGTGTAGCTGGACGACAGCTATTTTCCATCCTCCTCCGGCTAAATTTATTTCAATACAAAACCTAGGAGGCTCGTGGTCCTCAACCCCTTCCATAGACCTACATGGTAATCATGACGACTTTCGGCGCAAGTCCTCCAACCAATCAAAGCTTTTGCAGTATGAACTGACTTGTTGTAATAAGTAATAAGCATGTGTGATTTAGAAGCTTGGTGAGTTGGTGACATTGTTGGTTAGATTGAGATTGGCATAGTGAAAATAGTTAAGCGTTTTTAAGATATTCAATTCAAATTAGTTTCTTCAAACTACAGGACACGAAGGTAAAGTATATATTGTTTTCTTGGTTTTATAACTTTATTTTTGTGTTGCGTTAGTGCCGTTTATAAAACAAAATGTGTAGCAAGTAGCTAGTTTAGCTACCAGAGTGCAGTTCTCTCTGCTAGAATTGCTGCTAACGCTCCCAAACAATGTAGTGGATTTTTTGTTGAGGAACCCTCATTGCCCACATCAGATGTTACAATGCTTTATTTGCTGAGCATATGGACGTTTCTACGGTCTTCTTCTTTGATCATCTTCTTTGAGACAAAATCAATTCAGAATGATTTGACAGCTTCCATCGCATAATCCATTAAAAGTGAGATTAAAAGACTGGTTGACGCAGAGCATTTTGGCACATGGCAAATCAGCTGTCGCTCGCAGTTGTTAGCTGTGAATACAAATAGCCAATGCAATTCCGTAACAGAAGTGCCGTCATAAGTTTGTGCAACAAGCTTCTCCATGAAGTTAAACTCTGACTTTGTTAATTCTGAGATGTCCAACAGACTGCGCACCTTGCTCATTTGACACAAAAGTATCCCAAGAAATGTTCCTGAATAAAGCCCTGATCATCCACATTACCCGACTATAACTAACAACTGCGAGCGACTGCTGATGTCTGTGGTTTCATCCATTTGCCATGTGACAAAATGCGCCGTCAACCTCTTAAATGGATGGAAGCTAATCAAATCATTCTGAATTGATTTCGGCATTAAAGAGAAAGACAGTAGAAACTTCCATATGCTCAGCAAGTAAAGCATCGTCACTTGTTGCCCAAACCTAAGATGGCGCTTATGTAATGGAATGCATTGGCTATTTGTATTCACAGCCTCGTCCCCTCCTGTTCCCCGATTAAGAGGTGATGACCACTCCGCTACCAGTGTCAACTCTCTCCTGATATGAACTGAAGCCATATCTCATGGATGCACTGAATGTTTCCTGTCCAAGCATTGTGAGTAGGCCTGTCAATTTTCTCTCATTACTGTATGTAGAGTCAATCACATTCACAAACACAATCACATTATTACACATCAATGTGATTGTAATCCTTGCTTGGACTAACTCATTCTTAGCTATTTTGTACAGCACTGAAGCCTTTGAACACACCTCATACCCACATTCAATCCCTTCCCAACACTAAGTAGCCCTCTCATTCCTATTCCCCATCATTATAAATGTCTTTATTAAATCTATTTTCGAGGGGATCATCCAGAGCGATTAGTTGCACAGATTTGCTAATCTTGACCACATCATGAGTAGTTGTTTAGGATGCAGGATGATTTGTAGATCAGGGATTCTGCACAAAGCCTTGCTCAGGCCCATCCTCTGGAACACTGAATATGTAGCATAGTGTTACATCACAGTGACTGTCTAGTCTGCTTTGGTCCATCTTACCCAGGTTTTTGCACTCTGTCAGAATCTCCCTGGTGACCTGGAAGCTCCGGCTGATGTAGGCGTCATAGGACTCTGACACGCCAAGCTTGCTGATGGGAATATGAGGTCTGGAGGAGAAGAAGAGAATAATCTGTTAGTTACACTGAGCCCTGTCTTCTGTAGCTCAGTTAGTAGAGCATGACGCTTGCAACGCCAGGATAGTGGGTTAGATTCCCGGGACCACCGTACATAAAATGTATGCAAGCATGACTGTCACTTTGGATAAAAGCATTTGCTAAATTAAATATTCAGAAAATCCATAATGACACTGTATAACATTTTTATTGCTGGCTATTTTCTGTTTACAATGTATTTTCACCTGACTGCAACACTTACCAAAGAGCTGCAGTTAGTTTCAGAATGGGTAGCAAGGAATGAGTTAGTCCTCAATATTTCCAAAACTAAAGGCATTGTATTTGGGACAGATAATTCACTAAACCCTGAATCTCAACGTCTTGTAATGAATCATGTGAAAATTGAGCAAGTTGAGGTGCTTGGTGTAACCCTGAATTGTAAAATGGTCAAAACATATTGATACAACAGATACTATGATGTGGAGAAGTCTGTCCATAATGTCCAGTATGTCACACTTCCGGCGCCGACAGAGATGGCCGCCTCGCTTCGCGTTCCTAGGAAACTATGCAGTTTTTTTGTTTTTTTTTCGTGTTATTTCTTACATTAGTACCCCAGGTCATCTTAGGTTTCATTACATACAGTCGAGAAGAACTACTGTATATAAGATCAGCGTCAACTCACCATCAGTACGACCAAGAATATGTTTTTCGCGACAGGGATCCTGTGTTCTGCCTTACAAACAGGACAACAGAATGGATCGCATGCAGCGACCCAAAAAAACGACTCAGAAAAAGAGGGAAACGAGGCGGTCTTCTGGTCAGACTAGGGAGACGGGCACACCGTGCACCACTCCCTAGCATTCTTCTTGCCAATGTCCAGTCTCTTGACAACAAGGTTGATGAAATCCGAGCAAGGGTAGCATTCCAGAGGGACATCAGAGACTAACGTTCTGTGCTTCACGGAAACACGGCTCACTGGAGAGACGCTATCCGAAGCGGTGCAGCCAACGGGTTTCTCCACGCATCGCGCCGACAGAAACAAACACCTTTCTGGTAAGAAGAGGGGTGGGGGCGTATGCCTTATGGCTAACGAGACATGGTGCGATGAAAGAAACATACAGGAACTCAAATCCTTCTGTTCACCTGATTTAGAATTCCTCACAATCAAATGTAGACCGCATTACCTACCAAGAGAATTCTCTTCGATTATAATCACAGCCGTATATATTCCCCCCCCCCAAGCAGACACATCGATGGCTCTGAACGAACTTTATTTAACTCTTTGCAAACTAGAAACCATTTATCCGGAGGCTGCATTCATTGTTGCTGGGGATTTTAACAAGGCCAATGTGAAAACAAGACTCCCTAAATTTTATCAGCATATCGATTGCGCAACCAGGGGTGGAAAAACCTTGGATCACTGTTACTCTAACTTCCGCAACGCATATAAGGCCCTGCCCCGCCCCCCTTTCGGAAAAGCTGACCACGACTCCATTTTGCTGATACCTGCCTACAGACAAAAACTAAAACAAGAAGCTCCCACGCTGAGGTCTGTCCAACGCTGGTCCGACCAAGCTGACTCCACACTCCAAGACTGCTTCCATCACGTGGACTGGGACATGTTTCGTATTGCGTCAGATAACAACATTGACGAATACGCTGATTCGGTGTGCGAGTTCATTAGAACGTGCGTTGAAGATGTCGTTCCCATAGCAACGATTAAAACATTCCCTAACCAGAAACTGTGGATTGATGGCAGCATTCGCGTGAAACTGAAAGCGCGAACCACTGCTTTTAATCAGGGCAAGGTGTCTGGTAACATGACCGAGTACAAACAGTGCAGCTATTCCCTCCGCAAGGCTATCAAACAAGCTAAGCGTCAGTACAGAGACAAAGTAGAATCTCAATTCAACGGCTCAGACACAAGATGTATGTGGCAGGGTCTACAGTCAATCACGGACTACAGGAAGAAATCCAGCCCAGTCACGGACCAGGATGTCTTGCTCCCAGGCAGACTAAATAACTTTTTTGCCCGCTTTGAGGACAATACAGTGCCACTGACACGGCCAGCAACGGAAACATGCGGTCTCTCCTTCACTGCAGCCGAGGTGAGTAAAACATTTAAACGTGTTAACCCTCGCAAGGCTGCAGGCCCAGACGGCATCCCCAGCCGCAGACCAGCTGGCTGGTTTGTTTACGGACATATTCAATCAATCCCTATACCAGTCTGCTGTACAAACATGCTTCAAGAGGGCCACCATTGTTCCTGTTCCCAAGAAAGCTAAGGTAACTGAGCTAAACGACTACCGCCCGTAGCACTCACTTCCATCATCATGAAGTGCTTTGAGAGACTAGTCAAGGACCATATCACCTCCACCCTACCTGACACCCTAGACCCACTCCAATTTGCTTACCGCCCAAATAGGTCCACAGACGATGCGATCTCAACCACACTGCACACTGCCCTAACCCATCTGGACAAGAGGAATACCTATGTGAGAATGCTGTTCATCGACTACAGCTCGGCATTCAACACCATAGTACCCTCCAAGCTCGTCATCAAGCTCGAGACCCTGGGTCTCGACCCCGCCCTGTGCAACTGGGTACTGGACTTCCTGACGGGCTGCCCCCAGGTGGTGAGGGTAGGTAACAACATCTCCTCCCCGCTGATCCTCAACACTGGGGCCCCACATGGGTGCGTTCTGAGCCCTCTCCTGTACTCCCTGTTCACCACGACTGCGTGGCCACGCACGCCTCCAACTCAATCATCAAGTTTGCGGACGACACAACAGTGGTAGGCTTGATTACCAACAACGACGAGACGGCCTACAGGGAGGAGGTGAGGGCCCTCGGAGTGTGGTGTCAGGAAAATAACCTCACACTCAACATCAACAAAACTAAGGAGATGATTGTGAACTTCAGGAAACAGCAGAGGGAACACCCCCCTATCCACATCGATGGAACAGTAGTGGAGAGAGTAGCAAGTTTTAAGTTCCTCGGCATACACATCACAGACAAACTGAATTGGTCCACTCACACAGACAGCATCGTGAAGAAGGCGCAGTAGCGCCTCTTCAACCTCAGGAGGCTGAAGAAATTCGGCTTGTCACCAAAAGCACTCACAAACTTCTACAGATGCACAATCGAGAACATCCTGGCGGGCTGTATCACCGCCTGGTACGGCAACTGCTCCGCCCTCAACCGTAAGGCTCTCCAGAGAGTAGTGAGGTCTGCACAACGCATCACCGGGGGCAAACTACCTGCCCTCCAGGACACCTACACCACCCTATGTTGCAGGAAGGCCATAAAGATCATCAAGGACATCAACCACCCGAGCCACTGCCTGTTCACCCCGCTATCATCCAGAAGGCGAGGTCAGTACAGGTGCATCAAAGCTGGGACCGAGAGACTGAAAAACAGCTTCTATCTCAAGGCCATCAGACTGTTAAACAGCCACCACTAACATTGAGTGGCTGCTGCCAACACACTGACTCAACTCCAGCCACTTTAATAATGGGAATTGATGGGAAATGATGTAAATATATCACTAGCCACTTTAAACAATGCTATCTTATATAGTGTTACTTACCCTACATTATTCATCTCATATGCATACGTATATACTGTACTCTATATCATCGACTGCATCCTTATGTAATACATGTATCACTAGCCACTTTAACTATGCCACTTTGTTTACATACTCATCTCATATGTATATACTGTACTCGATACCATCTACTGTATCTTGCCTATGCTGCTCTGTACCATCACTCATTCATATATCCTTATGTACATATTATTTATCCCCTTACACTGTGTATAAGACAGTAGTTTAGGAATTGTTAGTTAGATTACTTGTTGGTTATTACTGCATTGTCGGAACTAGAAGCACAAGCATTTCGCTACACTCGCATTAACATCTGCTAACCATGTGTATGTGACAAATAAAATTTGATTTGATGAAGCGCTACTCTGTCTTCTTAACACCATCAACAAGGTAGGTCCTACAGGCCCTGGTTTTGTTGCACCTGGACTACTGTTCAGTAGTGTGGTCAGGTGCCACAAAGGGGGACTTAGGAAAATTGCAGTTGGCTCAGAACATGGCGGCACGGCTGGCCCATAAAAGTACATGGAGAGCTAACATTAATGATGTGCAGTTCAAAGTGGAAGAGAGATTTACAATAACAAGTAATGATGAAGTCAAAGATTGACAAGCTGAATGTACCGAGCTGTCCGTTTTAAAATTCTAGCATTTTTTAAATTTTATTTCACCTTTATTTAACCAGGTAGGCAAGTTGAGAACAAGTTCTCATTTACAATTGCGACCTGGCCAGGATAAAGCAAAGCAGTTCGACACATACAACGACACAGAGTTACACATGGAGTAAAACAAACATAGTCAATAATACAGTATAAACAAGTCATATACGATGTGAGCAAATGAGGTGAGATAAGGGAGGTAAGGGCAAAAAAAGGCCATGGTGGCAAAGTAAATACAATATAGCAGGTAAAACACTGGAATGGTAGATTTGCAATGGAAGAATGTGCAAAGTAGAAATAAAAATAATGGGGTGCAAAGGAGGAAAATAAATAAATAAATAAAATACAGTATGGAAAGAGGTAGTTGTTTGGGCTAAAATATAGGTGGGCTATGTACAGGTGCAGTAATCTGTGAGCTGCTCTGACAGTTGGTGCTTAAAGCTAGTGAGGGAGATAAGTGTTTCCAGTGTCAGAGATTTTTGTAGTTCGTTCCAGTCATTGGCAGCAGAGAACTGGAAGGAGAGGGGGCCAAAGAAAGAATTGGTTTTGGGGGTGACTGGAGCGATATACCTGCTGGAGCGTGTGCTACAGGTGGGAGATGCTATGGTGACCAGCGAGCTGAGATAAGGGGGGACTTTACCTAGCAGGGTCTTGTAGATGACATGGAGCCAGTGGGTTTGGCGACGAGTATGAAGCGAGGGCCAGCCAACGAGAGTGTACAGGTCGCAATGGTGGGTAGTTTATGGGGCTTTGGTGACAAAACTGTGATGTGATGTGCATCCAATTTGTTGAGTAGGGTATTGGAGGCTATTTTGTAAATGACATCGCCAAAGTCGAGGATTGGTAGGATGGTCAGTTTTACAAGGGTATGTTTGGCAGCATGAGTGAAGGATGCTTTGTTGCGAAATAGGAAGCCAATTCTAGATTTAACTTTGGATTGGAGATATTTTATATGGGTCTGGAAGGAGAGTCTAACCAGACACCTAAGTATTTGTAGTTGTCCACGTATTCTAAGTCAGAGCCGTCCAGAGTAGTGATGTTGGACAGGCGGGCAGGTGCGGGTAGCGATCGGTTGAAGAGCATGCATTTAGTTTTACTTGTATTTAAGAGCAATTGGAGGCCACAGAAGGAGAGTTGTATGGCATTGAAGCTTGCCTGGAGGGTTGTTAACACAGTGTCCAAAGAAGGGCCAGAAGTATACAGAATGGTGTCGTCTGCGTAGAGGTGCATCAGACACTCACTAGCAGCAAGAGCGACCTCATTGATGTATACAGAGAAGAGTGTTGGTCCAAGAATTGAACCCTGTGGCACCCCCATAGAGACTGCCAGAGGTACGGACAGCAGACCCTCCGATTTGACAGTTGGTCAACCAGGCGAGGCAATCATTTGAGAAACCAAGGCTGTCGAGTCTGCCGATGAGGATGTGGTGATTGACAGAGTCGAAAGCCTTGGCCAGATCAATGAACACAGCTGCACAGTAATGTTTCTTATCGATGGCGGTTAAGATATCGTTTAGGACCTTGAGCGTGGCTGAGGTGCACCCATGACCAGCTCTGAAACCAGATTGCATAGCAGAGAAGGTATGGTGAGATTCGAAATGGTCGGTAATCTGTTTGTTGACTTGGCTTTCGAAGACCTTAGAAAGGCATGGTAGGATAGATATAGGTCTGTAGCAGTTTGGGTCAAGAGTGTCCCCCCCTTTGAAGAGGGAGATGACCGCAGCTGCTTTCCAATCTTTGGGAATCTCAGACGACACGAAAGAGAGGTTGAACAGGCTAGTAATAGGGGTGGCAACAATTTCGGCAGATCATTTTAGAAAGAAAGGGTCCAGATTGTCTAGCCCGGCTGATTTGTAGGGGCCCAGATTTTGCAGCTCTTTCAGAACATCAGCTGAACAGATTTGGGAGAAGGAGAAATGGGGAAGGCTTGGGCGAGTTGCTGTGGGGGGTGCAGTGCTGTTGACCGGGGTAGGAGTAGCCAGGTGGAAAGCATGGCCAGCCGTAGAAAAATGCTTATTGAAATTCTCAATTATGGTGGATTTATCAGTGGTGACAGTGTTTCCTATCTTCAGTGCAGTGGGCAGCTGGGAGGAGGTGTTCTTATTCTCCATGGACTTTACAGTGTCCCAGAACCTTTTTGAGTTAGTGTTGCAGGAAGCAAATTTCTGCTTGAAAAAGCTAGCCTTGGCTTTTCTAACTGCCTGTGTATAATGGTTTCTAGCTTCCCTGAACAGCTGCATATCACGGGGGCTGTTCGTTGCTAATGCAGAACGCCATAGGATGTTTTTGTGTTGGTTAAGGGCAGTCAGGTCTGGGGAGAACCAAGGGCTATATCTGTTCCTGGTTCTATTTCTTGAATGGGGCATGTTTATTTAAGATGGTTAGGAAGGCATTTAAGATGGTTAAGAAGCATACAGCTCGGACACCCACGCACACCACACAAGACATGCCACCAGAGGTCTCTTCACAGTCCCCAAGTCCAGAACCGAATATGGAAGGCGCAGGGTACTACATAGAGCCATGACTACATGGAACTCTATTCCACATCAGGTAACTGATGCAAGCAGTAGAATCAGATATAAAAATCAGGTAAAAATAAGCAGGTAAAAACACACATGCATACGCACACATTGTGATATTGTTGTATGGTGGTACTACATTTTTTGGGGTTGTGAATATGTGGTGGTGAAGGGACGTTACAGTGAAAGAAAAAAGTATTTGATCCCCTGCTGATTTTCTACGTTTTCCCACTGACAAAGAAATGATCAGTCTATAATTTTAATGGTAGGTTAATTTGAACAGTGAGAGACAGAATAACAACACAAATCCAGAAAAACGCATGTCAAAAATGTTATAAATTGTTATAAATCAGAAAGATTTCTGGCTCCCAGGTGTCTTTTATACAGGTAACGAGCTGAGATTAGGAGCACATTCTTAAAGGCAGTGCTCCTAATCTCAGTTTGTTACCTGTATAAACGACACATGTCCACAGAAGCAATCAATCAATCAGATTCCAAACTCTCCACCATGGCCAAGACCAAAGAGCTCTCCAAGGATGTCAGACTGATCATTTCTTTGTCAGTGGGCAAATGTGAAAAATCAGCAGGGGATCAAATACTATTTCCCCTCACTGTATATGATGTACTATTTTACGTGGCCTTTAGATTGCAGGCCTGCGTAAGAGGAAACTATGCAGTTTTTTGTTTTTTTACGTGTTATTTCTTACATTAGTACCTCAGGTCATCTTAGGTTTCATTACATACAGCCGAGAAGAACTACTGTATATAAGATCAGCGTCAACTCACCATCAGTACGACCAAGAATATGTTTTTCGCGACGCGGATCCTGTGTTCTGCCTTACAAACAGGACAACGGAATGGATCGCATGCAGCGACCCCAAAAAACGACTCCGAAAAAGAGGGAAACGTAGCGGTCTTCTGGTCAGACTAGGGAGACGGGCACATCGTGCCCCACTTCCTAACATTCTTCTTGCCAATGTCCAGTCTCTTGACAACAAGGTTGATGAAATCCGAGCAAGGGCAGCATTCCAGAGGGACATCAGAGACTGTAACGTTCTGTGCTTCACGGAAACATGGCTCACTGGAGAGACGCTATCCGATGCGGTGCAGCCAACGGGTTTCTCCACGCATCGCGCCGACAGAAACAAACACCTTTCTGGTAAGAAGAGGGGTGGGGGTGTATGCCTTATGGCTAACGAGGCATTGTGCGATGAAAGAAACATACAGGAACTCAAATCCTTCTGTTCACCTGACTTAGAATTCCTCACAATCAAATGTAGACCGCATTACCTACCAAGAGAATTCTCTTCGATTATAATCACAGCCGTATATATCCCCCCCAAGCAGACACATCGATGGCTCTGAACGAACTTTATTTAACTCTTTGCAAACTGGAAACCATTTACCCGGAGGCTGCATTCATCGTTGTTGGGGATTTTAACAAGGCTAATCTGAAAACAAGACTCCCTAAATTTTATCAGCATATCGATTGCGCAACCAGGGGCGGAAAAACCTTGGATCACTGTTACTCTAACTTCTGCGACGCATATAAGGCCCTGCCCCGCCCCCCTTTCGGAAAAGCTGACCACAACTCCATTTTGCTGATACCTGCCTACAGACAAAAGCTAAAAAAAGAAGCTCCCACGCTGAGGTCTGTCCAACGCTGGTCCGACCAAGCTGACTCCACACTCCAAGACTGCTTCCATCACGTGGACTGGGACATGTTTCGTATTGCGTCAAATAACAACATTGACGAATACGCTGATTCGGTGTGCGAGTTCATTAGAACGTGCGTTGAAGACGTCATTCCCATAGCAACGATTAAAACATTCCCTAACCAGAAACCTTGGATTGATGGCAGCATTCGTGTGAAACTGAAAGCGCGAACCACTGCTTTCAATCAGGGCAAGGTGTCTGGTAACATGACTGAATACAAACAATGCAGCTATTCCCTCCGTAAGGCTATCAAACAAGCTAAGCGTCAGTACAGAGACAAAGTAGAATCCCAATTCAACGGCTCAGACACAAGAGGCATGTGGCAGGGTCTACAGTCAATCACGGACTACAGGAAGAAATCCAGCCCAGTCACGGACCAGGATGTCTTGCTCCCAGGCAGACTAAATAACTTTTTTGCCCGCTTTGAGGACAATACAGTGCCACTGACACTGCCTGCAACGGAAAAATGTGGTCTCTCCTTCACTGCAGCCGAGGTGAGTAAAACATTTAAACGTGTTAACCCTCGCAAGGCTGCAGGCCCAGACGGCATCCCCAGCCGCGCCCTCAGAGCATGCGCAGACCAGCTGGCTGGTGTGTTTACGGACATATTCAATCAATCCCTATACCAGTCTGCTGTTCCCACATGCTTCAAGAGGGCCACCATCGTTCCTGTTCCCAAGAAAGCTAAGGTAACTGAGCTAAACGACTACCGCCCCGTAGCACTCACTTCCGTCATCATGAAGTGCTTTGAGAGACTAGTCAAGGACCATATCACCTCCACCCTACCTGACTCCCTAGACCCACTCCAATTTGCTTTCCGCTCAAATAGGTCCACAGATGATGCAATCTCAACCACACTGCACACTGCCCTAACCCATCTGGACAAGAGGAATACCTACGTGAGAATGCTGTTCATCGACTACAGCTCGGCATTCAACACCATAGTACCCTCCAAGCTCGTCATCAAGCTCGAGACCCTGGGTCTTGACCCCGCCCTGTGCAACATGTGTACTGGACTTCCTGACGGGCCACCCCCAGGTGGTGAGGGTAGGTAACAACATCTCCTCCCCGCTGATCCTCAACACTGGGGCCCCACAAGGGTGCGTTCTGAGCCCTCTCCTGTACTCCCTGTTCACCCACGACTGCGTGGCCACGCACGCCTCCAACTCAATCATCAAGTTTGCGGACGACACAACAGTGGTAGGCTTGATTACCAACAACGACGAGACGGCCTACAGGGAGGAGGTGAGGGCCCTCGGAGTGTGGTGTCAGGAAAATAACCTCACACTCAACGTCAACAAAACCAAGGAGATGATTGTGGACTTCAGGAAACAGCAGAGGGAACACCCCCCTATCCACATCGATGGAACAGTAGTGGAGAGAGTAGCAAGTTTTAAGTTCCTCGGCATACACATCACAGACAAACTGAATTGGTCCACTCACACAGACAGCATCGTGAAGAAGGCGCAGCAGCGCCTCTTCAACCTCAGGAGGCTGAGGAAATTCGGCTTGTCACCAAAAGCACTCACAAACTTCTACAGAGGCACAACCGAGAGCATCCTGGCGGGCTGTATCACCGCCTGGTACGGCAACTGCTCCGCCCTCAACCGTAAGGCTCTCCAGAGGGTAGTGAGGTCTGCACAACGCATCATCGGGGGCAAACTACCTGCCCTCCAGGACACCTACACCACCCGATGTTACAGGAAGGCCATAAAGATCATCAAGGACATCTACCACCCGAGCCACTGCCTGTTCACCCCGCTATCATCCAGAAGGCGAGGTCAGTACAGGTGCATCAAAGCTGGGACCGAGAGACTGAAAAACAGCTTCTATCTCAAGGCCATCAGACTGTTAAACAGCCACCACTAACATTGAGGGGCTGCTGCCTACACACTGACACTGACTCAACTCCAGCCACTTTAATAATGGGAATTGATGGGAAATGTTGTAAATATATCACTAGCCACTTTAAACAATGCTACCTTATATAATGTTACTTACCCTACATTATTCATCTCATATGCATACCTATATACTGTACTCTATATCATCGACTGCATCCTTATGTAATACATGTATCACTAGCCACTTTAACTATGCCACTTTGTTTACATACTCATCTCACATGTATATACTGTACTCGACACCATCTACTGTATCTTGCCTATGCTGCTCTGTACCATCACTCATTCATATATCCTTATGTACATATGCTTTATCCCCTTACACTGTGTATAAGACAGTAGATTAGGAATTGTTAGTTAGATTACTTGTTGGTTATTACTGCATTGTCGGAACTAGAAGCACAAGCATTTCGCTACACTCGCATTAACATCTGCTAACCATGTGTATGTGACAAATAAAATTTGATTTGATTTGATTTGAGTAAAGCAAAAAAACTGTCTAGGAACTGCTCTGAATCAGCCGTTATGGGGAGCCTAGCTGTGTGGAGAAGGCACTTTTTGTTTCCTTAAGTGTCCTTGCATCAACAACCTTTGAAATGTTTGAATCCTTTATGATGCCATGTTAGTTGTGGATTCAAATAAAGTATTTCAGGTGTGTGTGTGCGCGTGTGTGCGCGTGTGCGCGTGTGCGTGTGTGCGCGTGTAGATTCTGAGGTACTGTACCTGTAGGTTGTGTCCACACTCAGGCTAGCAGCAGCCATGTCAGTGGGAGCGATCCAGGCAGGAAGAGAGGTGCCAGACACCCACTTGGTCCACTCAAACAGACCAGGCTCTATACGGATCTTAGTCTTCCCCTCCTGCTGCAGGCCTGTGGAATAGAATAAAGTAGAATGGAATAGAATAAAATGGAATGGAATACAATAGAATAGTTCATTGTAATCCGAGGAGGAAATTCCTTGTTCATCAGACTGATGATTGTGGTGGATGGTGATGAAATTGATCAGGACATACCTCTAAGGATGTTGTGGGCAGTCTGGACACAGCGCAGCGAGGGAGAACAGTACACAAAATCTATCACCGCTTGGCTCTCCAACAGAGCTTCACCCACAAGGCGGGCCTGAGTGGAGCCGAATACTGTGATTGGACAGTCTTTGTCGTAGTCTCGGAAGCCTCCACTTCTCGTTGGCAAACTAGACGGCATGTTGAGGTTGGAGCGAACATATCGGCCTAGAGTTATGAACGTAAAATAGGAGGCAGACTGATTATCATAATACAGTATGTAAATTAGTACTACAGTAAAGCATATCTACTATTCAATCCAATACATTTCCCCCTATATCCTATCTCCTACTGACCTTTAGCATCAAAGCACTGAGTGATCCAGTGTTTCCCAAACACTACATCCATCCTCTCACCATGGCGACACACAAACAGACTCCTCTTGGGAAGACATGACTGAGTGGTGGGCCTCAGCATCTGGAGAACACAGTTTCATTACACAATTAACACACCGTTCATACACTGTTAATAGCCATTATTAAGTACTATTATTACTATTATTCAATCATGTCTGTACATAAACATTTGAATTCTTATTCAGAGTAGAATAAGCAAGGTTGTACAGCCTTTAGTAATCTAAAAAAAATGCATTGTGAATTTTTTAAAATCAAAAATGTGTTATTTTGTGGCAAATCATTCAGTGTGACACAACTACCTGGACAGGTGGACAGAGGACAGTGAGGCTGGATGGATCTCCAGGGTCGTCAAGAAAACGTCCGTCCAGCTGTCCATCCAATAACAGGCCGCCCACTGCACCCCCAGTGTTGGATGGGGAGACTGGGTTGCTGAAAGAGTGAGATCTTGGGAACAGATATACAGAATCAGGAAATTAACTTAAACCATATCAAAAGTAACAACGCTCTTTTAAAATCGCTACGTTTTGGAGCAGCAAAACAGCAAGCAGAAAGGAAAGGGGACAACTCTACTGCATTAAAAACTCACTTATTTACAGAATCACATCCATAGCAAATCTCTACCCATTGAGTATGAAGCCTTCCTCTACTTACCCATGGAAGACCCAGGTGTCACACTCATCTGCCCGCCTGACATAGTTCTCAGGCAGCAGTCCAGGTAGCCCAGTGCCCAGAGAGGTGCCATAGACCCAGCCCTCGCTGGCACTACTCTGCTCCACGGGGGTCATGAAGATAAAGTCGCCAGGTGCCAGCTCGAGCTCGTCCTCGTTCTGGGGCACGTATGGGTACATCACACGCAGCGTCTGGGGGGGGGGGGTTAGAGGTCAGGTTTCAAACAGGTCACCAATCAGAGAGCAGGGGTCAAATCTAAATTGTATTTAAATATTGCAATACACTTTACAGTAAAACAATACGACGATACAGTAAAACAATACAGCTAGACTAAAGTAAGAGATATATAAAAAGGAAAACAAGAGATCGGTAATAAAGACAAAAAAGAGAGATGAATAACACAACCAGGTCAGAGTAAGGCAGATTGGGGGGGCTGGTGTACCTCGTGGTTGGCAAATCGGATGTCCCGGGAGAAGAGCACGGCCAGCCAATCGCAGCCCAGCGACACGTCCACTCCCTTGGCCAGCTTCTCTAAGGCAGCCAGGTGATTGGTCTGGAAGTGGTAGGCCAGGGTCACATGGAGCTGCTTCTTATGGGGCTCCACGTGCACATCTGAGTTACGGAGGGAGAGAAACAGGAGCATTATAGACACCATTTATATATTTACAGCTATATGGTAATTTATTTTTGAAAGTTCGATAATTGGAGAGAGACCGAAACATCTGAGCACAGAGGAGGAGCATTAAAGACACTTTTGCTGCAATGCTCTCATTTGCCATTTTTCTTTTTCATTCATTATAAGACACAACAGAGACAGAGGTGTATGAGCACAGACATGTGAGCACAGAGGAACAGACACACACTACGTTCCAGGCACTATTATTGCTGGTATTGTCCATTTCTCTCTCATTCATTGCACCACAACACTGTACAGAGACACACAGAAGTATTCCATGCATTATTACTGCTATATTGCAGTTATTGGCCATTTATTGTAATCCAGAACAATACATGTTTACGATGGACTGAATGAATGTATTCTCCACTTCAGCCTCTGGTAGGAGCGCAGAGTGGAGAATACATTCATTCAGTCTATCGTACACACTGAGGCAGAGGAACACAGTTCCCACCCGTCTGTATGACTGCAGTGGCTACAAAAGAGGGACAAATGTACGAAGCATGAAACGTTATTGCTTTCATTCTTAATATGTTGATTGCTATTTTAACAATGGGTGGATCTAATCCTGAATGTTGATTGGTTAAAACAGCATTCCAGCCGGTGTCTATTGCACAAGTTACCAACGTCTATGGCGTTAAAATGGCTATTTACTCTGTTCTATCTGACTGCGCAATCCACTGTCTCATCAGCCTAGCCAGGGCAATTTAAAAACTTGATCTCCACTATAAAAAGCACTGAGACATCTCCCATTTATTTTAGACTAACATTTTGTTTTCAACAGTGGAGATTTGAATAAACCTTGCGGTCTGTCCGATATTTGCAACATTGTTTCAATATTCAAATTCGATCTCTAGCTGTCCCATAATAATGAACGGGTCGGGAGTCGGGACAAGAGACATGCAGGCAGCTTTTATCAGCCAGTCAAAATCATGAATCAGCATAATATTTATGGATATACAGTACCAGTTGAAAGTTTGGATAAACCTACTCATTCAAGGGTTCTTTATTTTGATTATGTGAAGACATCAGAACTATGAAAGAACACATGTAATCATGTAGTAACCTAAAAAAAAGTGTTCAACAAATCAAAATATATTTTATATTTGACATTCTTCAAAGTAGCCACCTTTTGCCTTGATTGCAGCTTTTACACTCTTGGCATTCTCTCAACCAGCTTCATGAGGTAGTCACGTGTAATGCATTTAAATTAACAGGTGTGCTTTTTTTAAAGTTAATTTGTGGAATTTCTTTCTTAACACGTTTGAGCCAATCAGTTCTGTTGTGACAAGGTAGGGGTGGTATACAGAAGATATCTCTATTTGGTAAAAGACCAAGTCCATATTATGGTGAGAACAGCTCAAATAAGCAAAGAGAAACAACAGTCCATCAATACTTTAAAGACATGAAGGTCAGTCAATGCGGAACATTTCAAGAACTTCAACTGCAGTTGCAAAAACCATCAAGCGATATGGGGCTCTCATGGGGACCGCCATAGGAAAGGAAGACCCAGAGTAACCTCTGCTGCAGAGGATAAGTTCATTAGAGTTACCAGCCTCAGAAATGGGCAATTAACTGCACCTCAGATTGCAGCCCAAATAAATGCTTCAGAGTTAAAATAACAGACACATCTCAACAACTGTTCAGAGGAGTCTGCATGAATCAAGCCTTCATGGTCGAATTGCTGCAAAGAAACCACTACTAAAGGACACCAATAATAAGAAGAGACTTGATTGGGCCAAGAAACACGATCAATGGATATTAGACCGGTGAAAATTCAAAGGACTCATCTGAGTCACTGGCTTACTGGTGCTCTTCCATGCCATCCCTAAGAGGGGTGCGTCACTTGAGTCACTGACGTGATCTTCCTGTCCGGGTTGGCAACCCCCCCGGTTTGTGCCGTGGGGGAGATCTTTGTGGGCTATACCTCAGCCTTGTCTCAGGATGGTAAGTTGGCGGTTGGAGATATTTGGTAAGGGCTATTTGACAAAGAAGAAGAGTGATGCAGTGCTGCACCAGATGACTTGGCCTCCCCAATCACCTGACCTCAACCCGATTGCGATGGTTTTGGATGAGTTAGACCGCAGAGTGAAGGAAAAGCAGCCAACAAGTGCTCAGCACATGTGGGAACTCCTTCAATACTGTTGGAAAAGCATTCCAGATGAAACTGGCTAATGCCAAGTGTGTCTAAAGCTGTCATCAAAGCCAAAGGGTGGCTACTTTGAAGAATCTAAAATATTTTAATTTGTTTAACACTTTTTGGATTACCACATGATTCCATATGCGTTATTTCATAGTTTGATGTCTTCACTATAATTCTCAATGTAGAAAATAGTAAAAAGAAAAACCCTTGAATGAGTAGGTGTGTCCAAACTTTTGACTGGTACTGTATACAAAATAACCATCTATAGAAAACAGGTAAAATTTGCAGTCTTTCCAGCTTCAGTTTGAAGTGTTAGCTGTGTTGTTGGCTAGCTCTCGAACCCATTGTCTATGGCAGGTGAAATCTCGCATCATTAGGCCATTGATATGGATGTAGCCAAATAAATACCACTAGAAAACAGCTTAAACAAAATGCAAATACTATGTTGTCTTTCTGGTTGCACTGTTTGACGTGACTGTAACTTAGCTGTAGTTTGCTAGCTAGCAAGGAAAGGATAAGAATGTTGCCAGCATGGTAATGGAACATTTAGAACGATCGATTGGGTCACGTCCATAGATACAGAACAAAAAGACTGAACGATTGGGTCTTGTCTCTAGCAACCGAAACGATAGAACTAACAACCAGCCGGCTTGGGTAGCAACCCTAGATTGTTTCATCCTTCCACAAGTCCCGATACACGTGTGAATAAATTAATCAAAATACCATTTTCATTATTTGACTATGTTGGTAACCCGTTGTATATCCTCCAAACACCTGCTTCTCAGACAGTATCATTTAAATGTATTGTCCAATACATAAGTCCAATATACCTGCTTTAGTAGCCGCCTCCGTAGCAAAGTCAGCGGCAAAGTCCTTGAGCACTTCTGCCACCTGCTCCTCCACAAAGAGGCCTATGAAGTTGGAGGAGGTGTAGAGCTCCAGGGGGAGAGGGTTAGGGAAACGACCCCTCCATGACCCCACTGTAGCCTGTAGGGCCTCACTCAGTGCCTCCACCTTACCGTCCGCACACTGAAGAGAAAGGGTGACTGAGTTAGTTACATGTACAGTATAGTAGAGACAGAGACGCAACTCGGTACACAGTGCTGCATAACACAGAGATTGCACAGATACAGAGCAACGACAGCTGAGTCAAAACCCAGCTAGCAGCGTATACATGCACCATGGCACATAACACAGTAAAACAATGCCAAGAATCCAGGTCAAAGAAACCCAGCCAAGACGTGCAGTCACTGCCAGTACTGACGACAAACAGTCTCACGGTTTGTCCTGAAACAGACAAACAAGGGTCCCCCATTGGTCAGGGCAGTACTCACCATGAAGAACTGGCAGAGGGTGATGTGAGGGAAGATGTTGTGGGCCTTGTTCTTGCCGCAGGTGACCCGTGACTGCTGCCAGAAAGTGCTGAGCTGGTGGAGCAGGGGGCCGCTGGGGCGCAGGTACAACACATACTCCCTGGGGAGAGGGTCGTCCAGAAATGGGTCGTCCACATGAGAGAACAACCTTGGGCGAGGATAAGGGTAGGTGAGGAGAAGGAGAGGGGGAGGTGAGGAGGGATGACGGGAGGGTCAGTACATGGGGCAAATTCAAAAAGTCTCAGAGTGGAAGCACTGATTTAAGATCAGTCTTGCCTTTCAGGTCACAACGAATATGACTATATGGACGAGCGTGGGGGGGCCCGATCCTAGATCAGCATTCATACATAAAGATGCCTTTGAAATATGAGCCTAGGGAACTGGATGTGGGCTACACCCTCAACCAACAACATGAGTCATGTCTTTATAACGAAGTGTCTGTCAAAATAGCCTTTCACTTGACACTACAGTATATTTGTTCATATAACAACAAAAAACATTTTTTCCATTTTATAAAGCAGCACTGTGCAATAATAAAAAGAGTGTGGGGTGAGTGAGTGGTGCATGTTTGTTCCATCACCAGCAGCTAGCAACAGGGTTTGCAGTAAGAGTTACAGCGATGTCCTCATACAGTCTATGGACGGATGTCCTTAAATGTGATCCTCTAAACAGGCCTTCACTATTAAGTCAGGAAGAAGTAAGTAAGGGTGTGTGTGTGTTCAATACCCACCAATCACAGGCTGCCTGCACATTTTTGCCTCCCGTGGACACCAGAGCTTTTAGCCTGAAGAAAGAGAAAGACAGTGTCAAAATCAATAGTGTCTTTTCCAGAGGATGTTTTACTAGAACTTAGTTTATTGGAACTTGTTCAAGAGTTTTGTATTATTACCATGTATCCCTGAACAACAGTACCCAGCACTGTACCACAGCGAGGCCTTGCAGTAGGTATGGCTATAGTTTGCATTTTATATGGCTCTAAATGTCATGATACAGTACAACCACAGTCGGCAAAGTCAACTTCTGTTCATTTGCTTTGGAGAGAGTTTAAATTAAGATGTGAAAACAGGGCTTATTAAAAGGGTTAAATAAATGACTGCTAATGCATGCTAAACACAAGCTAGTTCATTCTTATCACGCGCTAGGGAGGGAGGAGATATCACACGTTAGTTCCTCTTACACTTTATTAGTCATTAAGAAAAACTGTGGCCACTGACCATCTTTAGATCAGCAAAGCCACTGTCCTCACGTCACACGCTTGGAGTGGATGATATTCAGTCGACTGTAATCAATAGCTCCTTACACAACTCTTAACAGACAGGCTTCAATAACACACTTTCCGTGGCAAGATTGGGCAGTTAAGATAGCTATAGCGTTTGACAACATGTATGTTTGTTTGTTTGTTTGTCTTTATGGACGATGTGTATCCATGCGTGTCCGTGTCAGAGAGAAAAGAGTCATTGTGTGCAGTGATAAAAGGCAACAGCTGCAGATGCATTTTCTTCACATATTCAATCATTAATTTCCACAAGAAAAATACAAATGAGTTACTGCTGGGAAATGAGAAAAACATCAGCTAAAACTAAAAGTGGGGAGAAAGTCACTGAGGTCAATTAGAAACATTATTACCTACATCTATGAAGCTACGGTATAAAAAGCTAGCTAACTGTGCCATTTCCCAAAGCCAGTCAGCTAACATCTATGGGATCACTCACTGAGTGAGAAACAGCTAATGACATTAATGAGAGCTTCTCAGATTATAATTAGTGTCTTTTTATAAAACCTCTAAAATCACATGTTCACACTCACAGTAACTCTGTAGGGACTAGAATACCTGCTATGATGATCAGAGACTGTGCCGGGCAGTGCCAGCTGCCACATAACTCAAAGGACTACATATTAACCCAGGATACAAACTGACAACTGGACTACAACTCGGAGGACTTCATTACCCAGAATCCCCACTGACTACGGAACTGGGGATGGTAATTAACTGTGAGCCACATGGACAGAGTTAAGTGGATGGACTCTTATTGACACACACTCCATCTCAGTGTGACACTGTTCTATGTCACATTGTTTCACACCCACCCCAGTCAGCCTGTCCTCAATGTGTCATTTGTACCTGTGAAGGACCTATATTCACACACACACACACACACACACACACACACACACACACACACACGAATAAACACTTCAAGTGAATGACACAGATGAGAACTTTTACACACCGTCACACACGTTCGGACGCAACATACAACACCACGCTGTATCTCGGACTCGAGCTGAGAATAGCAAAAGCACTAGTTTATTTCAGATGACAATAGAACACCATTTGTTTGATGTAATCACAAAGAGGGCCATTGACCGATTCCTTTTCCTGGTTCTCCTCAAGGTTACTTCACTTCCTGCTTCTCTTTCACAGGCTACTTACTGGTCACTTTAATAATGTTTTCATATTTTGCATTACTCATCTCATATGTATACACTATATTCTATCATATTCTACAGTATCTTAGTCTATGCCGCTCTGACATTGCTCGTCCAAATGTGTATACATTCTTAATTCCATTCCTTTAGATTGTGTCTATTGTTAGATATTACTTGTTAGATATTACTGTTGGAGCGAGAAGCACAAGCATTTCGCTACACCCGCAATAACATCTGCTAAACAAGTGTATGTGACAAATAAAATGTTATTTGATGAACTGTATGCATTTAATTTCCGTTAGCAGTGAAGACTATGAAAAGTACTCGTGACTCTGCTATCACCATCAGTGAATGAGGAACAACCATTGTAAGAAGCACCACAGACTAAAATATACTGTCTTTTTTCCCCCATTTCTGTTAGCAGTATAGAAACAACTGAGAAGACTAGTCTACCAATCACCCAGTTTGTGACTCTGCTCTCTTACTTTGAATGCCTCATAACTCATTCACAGACAGATGGTGAGATCAAGTTTGAAGTTGTATTTGTCACATGCAAAATAAGTGAAATGCTTAACATGCAAGCCCTTCAAAAGAGTGCAGCATTCTATATCAAAATAGTATAAAAAAAAAAAAAAACAAGTCACACAAAAATGACAGGTTGATGTAAGCTATATACAGGGTCAGTGCCAGTACCACGTTTACAATGTGCATACTGGAGTAGTTGAGGTCGATACAACGCCTTCATAAACTATTCATACTCCTTGACTTATTTCACAAGTAGTTGTGTTTTTAGAAATAATGTTTGCAAATGTATTGAAAGTGAAATACAGATTTACATCATCATTCAGACCCCCTGAGTTAATACTTTGTAGAAACACCGTTGGCAGCGATTACAGCTGTGAATCATTCTGGGTACGTCTAAGAAAGCTCCACACCTGACTGTGCAACATTTGACCATGATGCTTTTCAAAATTCTTCAAGCTCTGTCAAATTGGTTGTTTATCATTGTTAGACAACCATTTGCAGGTATTCGTAGATTCAGTCAAAACTGTAACTCGGACACTCAGGGACATTCACCGTCTTCTTGGTAAACAACTCCAGTGTAGATTTACCCTAGTGTTTTAGGTTATTTTCCTGCTGAAAAGGTGAATTAATATCCCAGCGTCTGATGGAAAGCAGACTAAACCAGGTTTTCCTCTAGGATTTTGCATGTGTTTAGCTCCTTTCCGTAATAATAATTATAACAATATAGCAGCAACATAAGTGGTGGGTGTGGGCATGGTGGTAATTGTGTGTGTGTGTGTGTGTGTGTGTGTGTGTGTGTGCACAAGAGTGTTAATGTGTATGAGTTGAGACAGTTTGCATTTAGTCAGTCAGAAGCATATGGTCCTTGGTGGGGGTAGGCAGCTATTGTCTATCCGCTTAAAAGTGCAATTGCTTGGGGGGAGGGGGGGGGGGGGGGGGCTGTCTCGGAGCCTGTTGTACCGAGACCAAATACTCCGCTGCCGCCAGCCGGACGGAAGCAGAGAGAGAACAGTCTATGGAAGGGGTGGCTGGAATGTTTGGCTATTTTTCGGCCCTTCCACAGACACCGTTTGGTGTGTACAGTATGTCCTGAGGATAATTCAGTGTGTAGACTAGACACTTCATAAAGAGGTGGAAGCAAATAAGTGTCAAAGACAACACTTACTATTACATTTTTGTTGGCAGTATATGAACTATCCAAGACACAAGCAACCAACCAACCATCGTGAATATGACTATACTCACTGTGTGTGTGTGTGTGTGTGTGTCTTGGCTCACCACCATGTGTGTGTGAATGATTCATAATGGAAGCAGAGCCTGCATCTCAAATGGACCCCTTTTCCATGTATTGTACACTAGTGTTGACCAGGTTCATAAAGCAGTGCCCCATATAGGGAATTAGGTGCCATTTGGGACACATCCAAAGACTCCACTATCACCACTATGTGACCAGACCTCAGAATGAGAAGCTAACAGTGAATGTCGTGCCACTCTGGTGTTCACAGTTGGTGAACTATTTTTACACTAGCCATCCCCACAGAGAGAAAGCCTGCCGACAGAGCAGTGTGCCTGCCTGCCCTGGCTGCTGCTGCCGCAATGCATGCTAGGACAAGAAAGTCCTGATTACCTCACCAGATGGCTCATACAGTCACGTAGAGAAAACACAGACATACGGTCATTTCCATGTAAAATTACCCATGAGCACCAACATATGAAGTTCAAAGGAGCATGTAAAATTGGGTGTGAAATATTTTGCAAAAGTAATTCATATATATACACTAACAGTCAAAAGTTTAAGAACACCTTCTCATTCAAGGGTGTTTATTTTTTTTTACTATTTTCTACATTGTAGAATAATAGTGAAGACATCAAAACTACGAAACACATATGGGATCATGTAGTAACCAAAAACATGTTAAACAAATCAAAATATATTTTAATGTTAAATTCTTCAAATGTGACCAATTACAGGAAACTTGGCATATGTCTCTCGTCATGACTTCACAGGAGAGCCATTACATTTTTTTCATTTTTATCAAAATGCGTTTTTGGGCAGAAATGCCTTCTGGAATATTTGAACTTTCAAGTGCCTTAATAACACACTTGTGTGCCATCTGTAAATATGAATACAAATTGTAAAATTACGAGCCTTGTTGGTTAAACCACAGAAAGAGACAGCAAACTTCCCACTAGCCATGATTGGCTGAGATAATGAATGGGCTGGACATGCTGTGAGAGGAGTTCGGATTGGTCTGCCATATAGTAAGCTTCTGTCTATTTGAGCTGGTGCTAGAGGCGTCACTACAGACCCTGGTTCGATCGGGAGTCCCATACGGCGGCGCACAATTGGCCAAGCGTCATCCGGGTTAGGGGAGGATTTGGCCGGGGTAGGCCGTCATTGTAAATAAGAATTTGTTCTTAACTAACTTGCCTAGTTAAATAAAACTGAGGTACATTTTACCGAAACTCTGTTACCAAACTTTGCATCTTCAGTAAAAATGGGATTTGTCAAATGTTCAGTGCATGGATTTGTATGGTTTGTTAAATTTGGAAATTTATTTTTAAGTGAAAAATATGAGTTTCAGCACAATTCCATTACCATGGAATTGCCCACATGTAGTGAGGGAGACACGTGGAAGCATAGGCCTACACACAAGCACTTTCGAACACACATATACAGTATATTCCACCTTTATTCAAGGGAGAAACTACGCTGAACAAAATAAATTAAACGCAACATGTAAAGTGTTGCTGCCATGTTTCATGAGCTGAAATGAAAGATCCCATTAATTTTCCATACTCACAAAAAGCTTATTTCTCTCAAATTGTATGTACACATTTGTTTACATACCTGTTAGTAAGCATTTCTCCTTTGCAAAGATAATCCATCAACCTGACCCCGTGTGGCATATTAAGAAGCTGATTAAACAGCATTATCATTACATATGTGCACCTAGAGACAAAAGGCCACTAAAAAGTGAAATTGTGTCACAAATACAATGCCACAGATGTCTCAAGTTGAGGGAGCAAGCAACTGACATGCTGACTGTAGGGATGACCACCAGAGCTGTTGCCAACTAATTTAATATTAATTTCTCTACCATGAGCCGCCTCTGTCGTTTTAGAGAATTTAGAAGTATGTCCAACTGGCCTCACAATTGCAGACCATGTGTATGGTGTCGTGTGGGCAATCAGTTTGCTGATGTCAACGTTGTGAACAGAGTACCACATGGTGGCAGTGGGGTCATGGTATGGGCAGGCGTAAGCTACGGACGCTGAACACAATTGCATTGTATTGATGTCAATTTTAAATGGACAGAGATACCATGAAGAGATCCTGAGGCCCATTTTCGTACCATTTATCCACAGCCATCATCTCATGTTTCAGCATGATAATGCATGGCCCCATTTCACAAGGATCTGAACACAATTCCTGGAAGCTGAAATGTCGCAGTTCTTCAATGGCCTGCATACTCAGACATGTCACCCATTGAGCACGTATGGGATGCTCTGGATCAACGTGTACGTCAGCTTGTTCCAGTTACTGCCAATATCCAGCAACTTCGCACAGCCATTGAAGAGGAGTGGGTAAACAGTCCACAATCAACAGCCTGATCAATTCCATGCGAGAGACGTGTCACGCTGCATGAGGCAAATGGTCTGACTGGTTTTCTGATCCACGCCCTTACTTTTTTTTTTAAGGTATCTGCGACTAACAGATGCATATCTGTATTCTCAGTCATGTGAAATCCATAATCCATAGATTAGGGGATAATGAATTTACTTCAGTTGACTGATTTCCTTATATGAACTGTAACTCAATAAAATCTTTGAAATTGTTGCATGTTGTGTTTATATTTTTGTTCAGTATAGATTGATTTCCTATTTCTGCAGGAGATATACTTATGAGATCACAGCGACCCAGAGGTGACCGAGTGACACCAAAAACAAGGAAGACACTGCCCTCACATAAAACATTTGGCACACAATCAAATGAAGTGTGTTAGAACTCGTTTTCTCGATATTCTAACATTCTCAGTACAGCATTCTATGGAAGACACCCCAATGTGGTTATTATAAAGTAGCTAAATCTATGTAAGTGACACTTACAGCGACACAGACTAAAATACTTTGAAGCTTATCATCTCATGAGGATTAGGTGTGAGATAATTTAACTCATTCAGGGGAGACTAGTACACTAATATAACACACACACACACACACACACACACCTGTTAAAATGCTAGCTTGTCACGTTCTCCAGTGTGTGTGCTGGCCAGGTCTGGAGTTATTAACTCCAACCCCATCCATCCCTCACAACTCCTCTAGTCCCTAACAGTGATGGGAGGGAAGAAAAAAAAAATCTGTAGTTACATATCAGGATTTCTCTTTGATGATATAATACATTATATCATATTGACAATATCACAACATACTGTCATTTTTGCTCTAGTTGGCTGTACCTGTACCATATCTCCAGTATTTTTCCTTCATTAGCTAGATCTCAATCTAGTTTTTAAATAGGGAGGCAATTTTTTTTGCGCTCTTATTTCCATGACTGATCAAAACTCGTTTTCTCATGGCTCGTCCTTCTGCAGCCGACATACGGTCAGCGAAATGTTTGCAACATCGAATCGCAATACATATAGAGAGAGAGTCGCAATACAAATCGTATTGGCATTTAAGCATTGTGATATCATATCGTGAGGTCCCTGGCAATTGCAGGCACTAGTCCCTAGCCCCTCTCCTCTCCTCGTCCACCCCGCCCCTCCTCGGTTCCAAGCAGGAACTCAATGATTTATTTATAAACTGCATTTCCTGTTCAAGGCAAGCAAGGGATAAAAAGGTTGGCATGCACTCTGATAATGTACAATCATAGTAGTGGTGTGATGAAAGGGAGTGTGGATTTGTCTGAATGGACACGTTGCATAGCCGTAGTGAATGTATGTTTTTGTTCTTGAATAAAATCACACAACAGGGTCAAACGGGAGGACTAACTGCTTGGTGATAAAGAAGAGATATTTGTGCGAGTACAACATTTAGGAAACACTTGAGGGAGCTCTGTTTACTCACACAACCTAAAAACATACTCATCTGGTTGCATCCCCTTTCAGAATCTGAACTACAGCTCCCCCTGGCCCCTCCCCGACTCAGCCTCTACGGGGAAATTCACATTTCCTGTTTACAAAGCTGCTAGTGTGCACACATCACTCACCACTTATCACACTAACCGTGCAGAGAAAACTCCTTATCCACAACACACAAATCAACTGCAACTCCAAAACTATCAACAGAGGAATTGTCCTTCCCTGTATCTGGCCTGGCTTCTGACTCACCCTTAGACAGCTGAGGTAAGGCTTCACGAACCTGATCCTCATACACCAGCCTGTGTTTGAACTGAACCACACAGAATAAGAGAAGACATCCTCATCCTCTCCAACTTTAGGGCCTTTTTTCAACAGCAGTTACTGAATTCCTGTTGGATGACCTTTCAGAAGAGAATATGTTTAAAAAAAGAAGGTTGAAGAACAACATTCTGTATGCGTCCGAAACGGCACCCTATAACCTACATAGTGTACCACTTTACAGTGCACCCTAAGTGCACTACATTGACCAGGGCCCAATGTAGAGAATAGGTGGCCATTTGGGACAGAGCCTATGTCTCAGTCCCTGTGCTCTGTTGTGCCGTAAATGCATCATCTCCAGCTCCGATCAGTCTCAATGAGACTCACTACATATCCCTACTCACTCAAGGAGGAGTGATGGCACACCTCGCTGTAATGTGCAGAGGTAGGCAGAGCAGTGGGGGAAGAGGAGAGAGGGAGGAAGAGAGAGTTCTAAGACAAAGAGGATAGAGAGGGGGGAGAAAGCAAAGGATATCGAAGACAACAGGAGGGAGACGGAAGAGAGTTAGGCATGCTGATCCTCTGTGCTTAAACCGCACAAAGCCCATTCTGTGCTGTACTGACTGCGAGCTGCTCAAACATC
Organism: Oncorhynchus masou masou; assembly: GCF_036934945.1. Classification (NCBI taxonomy): domain Eukaryota; kingdom Metazoa; phylum Chordata; class Actinopteri; order Salmoniformes; family Salmonidae; genus Oncorhynchus; species Oncorhynchus masou. Next base: position 45,193,074 of record NC_088223.1, on the reverse strand, counting down.
TTCTGAACCCAACAAAAAAGCTCAGCCCACTAATTGGTTGTGTAAGACATATTTTTTATCCAGGGCCAGTATTCATAAAGCCGCTCAGAATACGAGTGCCAATTTGGGATCAGGTCTCCCTCCTGTCCATGTGATCTTATTCATTATCATCTAAAAGGCAAAAGGATCCCTGATCAGCACTCTTCCTCTGAATACAGCCCCGGGTCTCTGGTATGGTGAATTAATTGATTGTGGTTAAAAACTAGGCCTTAACTCTTTCCATTCAGTGTTAGTGTTTCCCTCAGACCATAGTCTCCCCACAAAGCCAACAGTATGATGAACCCCTCTGCCATTGTCTCACACAATCACTCACTTCATAAAAAACTTTTTTTATTTTTTAAGAGGATAGAGGACCATGTGGTCATTCAGGGTAGAGATAGCGGTGGGTGACACCATTTAATATAGAGACAGAAAGAAAAAACATTTCCATCCACAGTTATGAGAGTTAAGTCATAACATAAAACATTTTTTTAAATCACAACAGCTGTGATGGAAACAGGAAGTTTCGGTACAATTTTTAGTAAGTGGTGTGATCTGTGTCTGTAAAATGTATTATGCAAGAAATGGTGGTGGAAACATCTATGTGCAAATATTGATATAATAATCATATCGAAGGAAACTTGGAGTCACAGATTAAATAAATGATGAACTTCACAGGTTGGTGAAAGTGCAGTGATGAGCTTGATGCTCCTTGACAATAAATATTGAGGGTCTTATTCTGGTGACATGATGATGCTTGACAAAAATATCCCATAATAAACTCATGTAGGATAGCCTACCCGCACAACCTGTGAGCTGTTGGCTAGAGGGCACGTGCCAAGACCAGAGTATGCACATTTGCTATTTAACGCAACGCTATTTGACAAAACTAAAATCGGTAGAGTTGATAATGCGATGAAAACACACTGCACATGAGATCTTTTATTCGGTACATAAAAACGGAAGAAAGAAAAGAACAAGCTCACATGGGAATGTAAAAGCAACTACTAGTCCGTCTAACATTGGGAGTCTCCAGGCAGAACACTATACAGCAAGGAGAGATGTGTGTAACTTTATTTTTCATTGGTATAGTTTCTTATCCGTTAGTCAGCACCACCTCATCTAAAAGGGTGTGTGTTCTTTATTTCATTGCCTTTCTCTCCAGAGAGATATGGTAATGTCCTAAATGACACCCCATCACCTATATAGTGTCCTACTTTTGACCAGAACCCTTAAAGGGCCCTGGTCAAAAGTAGTGCACTAAATAGGTGATGGGGTGTCATTTAGGACATTACCATATCTCTGGTGGCTCTGGAGAGAAAGGGAATGAAATAAAGGAGTAGGGTGTAATTTGGGACATAACCATAGCCTAACATCTGTCACACAGAAAGCCGAGTCAAGCTCAAGGCACCAGCAACATTTAATCCATCAGGTCCTCCCTACTCTACTCTAGCCTGGGTAGACCAGACTGAACACTGTACTTAGGTGGTGAGCGAATAGTACAGTCAGGTTTAACCAGGGCTGTGTTCAGTACAATTTTTTCGTTCTGGCACGTTTCTTTTGAAGGGAAACGGTTCTGTACTGAACAACCATTTGAAAAAACGGAATGTGGTTGGGTTGTGAAACGCTTGTCAGCTTGGCCACTGCCCTTGAAATATGTCACTCAATGTTTCAAGCCACACCCGCCGCGGTACATCCGCAAGACTAACCTAATTGTCAAACTGTAGAAATAGTGGCCCTTTACTGAAGTAGCACAACTTCAAAAGACTGGTTAGCTTTGCAAGGGACACAAATAAAAACACTAAATGATACCACCATTAATAACCAAATGTGCTGATGTCAGTGTAGCTATTTGGATATGTTTCCCCTCTGTTGCATAATGCATGAGATGCTGAGTCCACAGAAACAGTAAACACTAGTCTTTCAGTATTCACTTTTAGTTGACACAGAAGAGCCAGAGTAATCAACACAAATATCTCCCCTCAAAGTCTGTCCTCAGTGGCTCAGATCAGGTTACAAATGCATGAAGGCATCACCCCCCCCCCCACCACCACACACACACACCCAAAAAAAAAATGTTTTAAAACCTCTCTCATTTTGATTGTGGTCTAGTCCTTGTGTATGGCTTTAAGCTACAGTATATTACCAATGACACTACAGCTTTCTGACTCAGTACATTGAGTATAGACTTGTCAGCAATCAAACCATACTTATTTTGGAATTCTAAAGAATTCCATCTATTCCAGCAGATCTGAATCTGTCCACCATGCATGTTTGTCTCTGGGGGCCTGATTGCTGAATGCCCACAGTACAGAGCCTCAGCGAGCTATTCTGCAGACAGACAGTCAGTAACCCCCCCCACCCCACCCACACACACACACAAACAAACAAACTAACATCAATATACACATTTGCTTGTAGGCTACATCTAGCAATGTGGTAAACATCTCTACTGGATGTCCCTAGAATGCAACTACAAAGCTTTTAAAAAAAGGAAACAACAGGCGAGAGAGGGAGAGTCTTTGCTAGAGTGTACTTTATACCAATAGTGTTGGATCTGTGACATTCACTTGTATTGATCATATCTTCAATGCAATATCAGATCCCATTGACTGTAGTGACCATAACATTGGCTTTCCTTGTTATTGCCACAAAGTACCAAAGGAAGGGCTTATAGTTATTGATAAAGAGATAATCATGTTTCTCAGGACTCTTTGTTGAAAATGTAAATCAAAATGTATGTTAGTCTGATGTGTATAAGGAGGAGAATCCAGATGAAGCACGGAGTATTTGTAAAATTATTCTTGCTAATTGTTGACAAGCATGCACCTGTTAAGAAAGTGTCAGAGCCCACTGGATCGATGATGAATTGAAAAATTGTATGGTTCAAAGAAATGCAACAAAAAAAAAAGTGGCAAACAAGTCAGGTTGTTCATCTGTTTGGTTGACATACTGTCAATTGAGGAATATATATATATATATATTATTTTTTGGTAAAGTAGGGATAAAGACTTCGGGGCACCTTACATGATAGGGAGTGGCTCCTAATCCATAACTGGATCTTTTATTTCTGAGGCTCAGTATCCGTGAGTTTGCAAATTCTTTCAGTATCTCGCGGGAATTTGGGACTTCACTCATTCTCATGCCGAAATCAGATTAGATACATACAGTGCCATCAGAAAGTGTTCATAGCCCTTGACTTATTTCACAAATCTGTTGTTTCTGTTTTCTGTCCTCTCCAGCACCTGATTAGGAAGGACGCCTATACCTTTGTAGTGACTGGGTGTATTGATACTCCATCCAAAATGTAATTAACTTCACCATGATCAAAAAGATTTACAATGTCTGTTTTTTTTTTACCCATCTACCAATAAGTGCCCTTCTTTGCGAGGCATTGGAAAACCTACCTGATCTTTCTGGTTGAATCTTCGTTTGAAAATCAATGTTCGACTGAGGGACCTTACAGATAATTGTATGTATGTGTGGGGTAAAGAGACGAGGTAGTCATTAAAAAAAATGTTAAACACGATTATTGCACAGAGTCCATGAAACTTATGTTATAACCTCGAAGCTCGGGGGCACTATTTTTATTTTTGGAAAAATAACATCCCCAAAGTAAACTGCCTATTTCTAAGGAACGGATGCTAGAATATGCATATAATTGACAGCTTGGGATAGGAAACACTAAAGTTTCCAAAACTGTAAAAATATTGTCTGTGTGTATAACAAAACTGATATTGCAGGAGAAATCCTGAGAAAAATCCAATCAGGAAGCGACTCTTATTTTGAAACCCCTGTCTTTCTTTCGATCCCTATTGCCCATTGAAAGGGATATCAACCATATTCCCTTTTCTGTGGCTTCCCTAATGTGTCTACAGCCTTTAGACGTAGTTTCAGGCCTTTATTTTGAAGAATGAGCATAAACATCCACATTGCGTAAGTGGTCTGTTGGCTCTGGGTGATTTTTAGGCAAAAAAGAGAGGTAGCCATTTTCTCCCGGTCCTAGTGAAAAGCCAACTGTCCCGGTTGATATATTATTGAATAGATATTTGAAAAACACCTTGAGGATTGATTAAAAAAACGTTTGCCATGTTTGTCGATATTATGGATATAATTAGGAATTTTTGTCTGCGTTGTCGTGACCGCTATTTCCAGTGGATTCCTAGGCATAAAGGATCAAACTAACGGAGGTATTTGGATATAAAAAAATATCTTTATGGAACATTTGCTGTCTCACTGGGAGTCTCGTGAGTGAAAACATCCGAAGCTCAAAGGTAAACAATTAATTTGATGGCTTTTCTGATTCGTGACCAAGCTTCCTGATGCTTAGTGTACATAATGCTATGCTAGGCTATCGATAAACTTACAAAAGCTTGTATTGCTTTCGCTGTAAAGCATCATTTCAAAATCTGAGACGACAGGGTGATTAACAAAAGGCTAAGCTGTGTTTCGCTATATTTCACTTGTGATTTCATGAATATTAATATTTTCAAGTAATATTTTTTGACTGTTGCGCTATGCTATTCAGCGTTGCTGATGACAAATATACCGGATCCGGTATGGGTAGTTCTAAGAGGGCAAGGGGTTGAATAGCTAGCCACATAACTGATGCAACCCTGCTGGCTTTCATTGGACAAGAGCTAGCTTGGCTGGCGAGCTAGGTAGCTAACACTAGCTAGATAACATGAGCTGATCATCATGTAGCAGCCTGTGCTGACTAGCGTCGTTAGCATGCTAAAATTAGTTAGCTAGCTATCAAAAAAAAAGGAAATTGTACTGAACGCATGACAAAATAATGTTTCAACATTGTAGTTGCTATTGATGCTTTGGTTGTTGTTTTTTTTGCTTAGTGACATTGTGAAAATCATAATTTTGCCATTTAACAAAATTGAACTACCGGTATGTTTCTAGGAAGTCCTATAACTACCGGTATAAGAAGTCCTAAATCCCTGAGATAATTTGTGCGGAGAGGGAGCCTCAGAAATAAAAGATCCAGTCTAGCATTAGGAGACACCATAAGTGATATTATGGGAAGAAAACCCAAATAATCTCCATAGTTTAGCGATGGGTCATTTATAACGAAACCTTTTGATATAGCCAGTCATTTCAATGATTATTTCACCGGTAAAGTGGCCAAACTGAGAAGTGAAACTAAAACATTGAACCACCATATTTGTGTATTGAAGATCTATTAATGAAAGAATGATTGCCGCTTTAAATTTAGTCAAGTTTGTGTGGAAGAGGTGGAAAAACAGTTGTCATCAATAATGGAAAGCCACCAGGTATAGACAACCTAGATGGGAAATTGAGAATGCGAGCAGACTGTATAGCCACCCCTATTTGTCATGTCTTGAACCAAAGCCTAAAGAATGGCACTGGAGGGGAAGGCTGCCGTTTTACGGTACCCTAACTAATTGTGCTGTTGTGTGTGTTTTTTCACATGGTTTGTAACTTATTTTGTATATGTTGATGCTACCGTCTCTTATCACCGAAGAGAGCTTCTGGATATCATAACAACAATTATTCACCTTGAACTGGACAAAGGTTTTTTCTTTAATGAGTCGGAAGTGAAGGATATAATGTTGCTCCCAGACAAAGCCCAAATCCCCGTCATACACATTAAGAAAATAAGGAAATAGAGGGCGTGGAAATCATGGTGCCTTGTGAGAATTCGTTGGCGAGTGGGTAACCCGCCTCTAACATCCATTCTATTAACCAACGTGCAATCACTGGAAAATAAACTGGATGAGCGCCGTTCGAGACTATCCTACCAACTGGACATTAAAACCTGTGATATCTTATGTTTCACCAAGTCGTGGCTGAATGACAAGGATAATATACAGTTGGGTTTTCCGTGCATCGGCAGGACAGAACAGCTACGTCCGGTAAGACGATGGGTGGGGGTGTGGGTCTATGTCAAAAACAGCTGGTGCGCAACGTCTAATATTAAGGTCATCTCGAGGCATTGCTCGCCTGAGGTAGAATACCTCATGATAAGCTGTAGACCACACTATCTACCAAGAGTGTATCTATATTTTTCATAGCAGTCTATTTACCACCAAACCAAGGCTGGTAGTAAGACCACACTCAATGAGCTGTATAAGGCCAAAAGCAAACAAGAAAATGCTCATCCAGAAGTGTCGCTCGTAGTGGGAACTTTAATGCAGGCAACTTAAATCCGTTTTACCTCATTTCTAACATGTCAAATGTGCAATCAGAGGGGGAAAAGACCACCACCATTACTCCACAGAGGTCTCCCTCACCCTTCATTTGGAATATCTGACCATAATTCAGTCCGCATGATTACAAACAAAGAATAAGGCAGGAAGTACCAGTGACTCGCTGAATACAGAAGCGGTACGATGACGCAGATGCTATGCTACAGGACTGTTTTGCTAGCACAGACTGGAATATGTTCCGGGATTCATCCAATGGCATTGAGGAGTATACCATCTCAGTCACAGGCTTCATCAATAAGTGCATCGACGACATCGTCCCCACAGTGACCGTACATGAATATCCAAACCAGAAACCATGGATCCACACTGAGCTAAAGGCTAGTGCTGCTGCTTTCAAGGAGCGGGACACTAATCCGGACGCTTATAAGAAATCTCCCAATGCCCTTAGACGAACCATCAAACAGGCAAAGCGTCAATACAGGATTAAGATTGAATCCTACGACACCGGCTCGGACGCTCATCGGATGTGGCAGGGCTTGAAAACTATTACAGACTAAAGGGAAACCCAGCCACGAGCTGCAGAGTGACGCGAGCCTACCAGATGCTCATTTTATAGAGCTGCACCATTGAGAGCATCACCGGTATGGCAACTGCTCGGCATCCAACCGTAAGGCCCGACAGAGGGTAGTGGCTACAGGCCAGTACATCACTGGGGCCAATCTTCCTGCTATCCAGGACCTACAGATGAAGTCGAAGTTTACATACACCTCTGCCAAACACATTTAAAATCAGTTTTTCACAATTCCTGACATTTAAACCTAGTAAAAATTCCCTGTCTTAGGCCAGTTAAGATCACCACTTTATTTTAAGAATGTGAAATTTCAGAATAATTTGAATGATTTCAGCTTTAATTTCTTTCATCACATTCCCAGTGGGTCAGACGTTTACACACATTCAATTAGAATTTGGTAGCATTGCCTTTAAGTTGTTTAACTTGGGTCAAACGTTTTGGGTTGCTTTCCACAAGCTTCCCACAATAAATTGGGTGAATTTTGGCCTATTCCTCCTGACAGAGCTGGTGTAACCGAGTCAGGTTTGTAGGCCTCCTTGCTCGCACACGCTTTTTCAGTTCTGCCCACAAATTTTCTATAGGATTGAGGTCAGGGATTTGAGATGGCCACTCCAATACCTTGACATTGCTGACCTTAAGCCATTTTGCCACAACTTTGGAAGTATGCTTGGGGTCAATATATCCATCATTTTCCTGCCTCAAGCTGTTTAAAAGGCACAGTCAACTTAGTGTATGTAAACTTCTGACCCACTGGAATTGTGACACAGTGAATTAATCTGTGTGTGAACAATTGTTGGAAAAATGACTTGTCATGCAAAGTAGATGTCCTAACCGATTTGCCAAAACTATAGTTTGTTACAAGACATTTGTGGAGTGGTTGAAAAACGAGTTTTAATGACTCCAACCTAAGTGTATGTAAACTTCCGACTTCAATTGTATATACTATAGGGTGTCAGAGGAAGGCCCCAAAAAAGTGTCAAGGACTCCAGTCACCCAAGTCATAGACTTGTGTCAAGTACCGCATGGTAAGCGGTACTGGAGTGCCAAGTCTAGGTCCAAAAGGCTCCTTAACAGCTTGTACCCCCAAGCCATAAGACTGCTGAACAATTAATCAAAAATGGCCACCCTTGACTATACAGTGGGTAATTGACCGTCATCTTGAACTTCTTCCATTTTCTAATAATCTCACCAAGCTGCTTGCCTATTGTCCTGTAGCCCAACCCAGCCTTGTGCAGGTCTACAATTTTATCCCTGATGTCCTTACACAGCTTGGCCATTGTGGAGAGGTTGGAGTCTGTTTGATTGAGTGTGTGGACAGGTGTATTTTATACAGGTGTATCAAATACTTGTTCTCCCCACTGTATGCATTGACCCCCCTTTGTTTTTACTCTACTGCTACTTCTTGTTTATTATGTATGCAGTCACTTTATGTTCAAATTACCTTGACTAACCTGTACATTGACTCGGTACCTCCTGTATCCAGCCCATTTTATTGTGTTATTTTTGTGTTTTACTTATTTTCTTACCTCCATTTTCTTAAAACTGCATTATAAGTAAGCATTTCACGGAAAGGTTGTATTCGACGCATGTGACTTTTTTTATTTGAGTGTCCCCACAGGTGTGGAAACTGAAGTAATTCTACCTAAAAATAGTAAAATACACTTTTCTGGCTCTAACATCCACCTAATCAGTTTGCTCCCTGTTCTTAGTCAACTAATGGAGATAATTGTGTTTGAAAAATAGTTATTTTTGAAAGAACAAGTCAAGTAATGACTTTCAGCGTGCATATAGGGATGGGCAGTCAACTTGTAATCAAATGACTGATGATTGGCTAAAATAAATGGATAATAAGATAGATTGCAGTGAAATCTAACAATACAGTGCCAACCTTTGATGTTATTGATCATAAATCATAAATTGTTTTTTTTGTAACAAATTATGTCTTTACGTCACATGAATGGAGAATTACTTATCCAATTGAACTCAAATATTCATTAACGGAAGTATCACCTGTATTTATTTTTTTACAAATTATTTTCCACTTGTCTTACAAAAAGCTAAAATGACTAGGTATACCGATGTTAACACACACTACACATCAGCACCAACAGCCAGTGAGCTCACTGAGACTCTTAACAATCAGTTATAGTCAGTGTCAAAATGGGTCATTAACAAACTGGTCTTAAATGCATCTAAAACCAAAAGCATTGTATTCGGTTCAAAGCATTCTCTTAGACCTAAACCTCAACTGGAGTTGTGTATTGTCATGACTCTCTCTCCTTGGTGAGGATCAAAAGGCGCCAGATCAGCTCGGTACAGGGCTTACAGAGAGCCAGACCCCACCCCCCTTTCCCACCAGAGGAAGGGGGAGTTGGGCCGGTTTGAAACTTTCTCTCGCTTGCCCTGCAGTAAATATCTTTTTGTTACACAGACTTCACCGCCAAAATTTCAAAATCAAACAGACACTGGGACAATATATTTCAACATCCAAACGTTGGGGATGGAATATTAAATGTCTATTTTGTGATGTCATAAAAATGATCAGAAAGACTGTACAACGGAAATACTAACTTAGGAAACACATTCTAGCTGTAAAGTTTCCACCCTACAGGATGTTAATACAATATGAAGAGCAATGAAATTGTTTGAAAAGAGAAATGAGTTTAATGAGTTTTTCATATGTTCGTTGCACATTAACTAAACCACGCCCCTAATGAGGTCAGAGTTCGTGTCCACATGATTGACCCTCCCTCAAAGGCCAGAGTGCTAAAAAGGACTCAGAGAATTTAAATACAGACCAGAGAATGCGAGGACGTGGTCCACACGTTGAAATGGACCAGAAAATGGTAAGACCCTGTGAAACTCTCAACAAGTGATGAAGGTGAAGACTAGACCAAACAGTCGTAGTCTGCAGTCGGTATGGAAAGTAGTCAAGGAAATTCAACCAAAGACTAGAGGGAAGAACAGATCCCTCACCACCATAGGTACCTCTGATGTATCCATCCTAACAAACACTGCAAGACAAGGACATTGTGACCTCTGGTGGACAACCAGAGACTTACATTGAACTACTCGCCATAGAGGGATCGAGTGGTTTACCGCACCCTCCCGTCCTGCAAGGATCACTACTCTGGACGGTTCTGACATAGAATATGTGGATAACTACAAATACCTAGGTGTCTTCTTAGACTGGAAACTCTCCTTCCAGACTCACATTAACTTCACTGGGATTGGGGGCAGCATTTTCACTTTTGGATGAAAAGCATGCCCAGAGTAAACTGCCTCCTACTCAGTCCCAGATGCTAATACAGTGGGGCAAAAGAGTACTTAGTCAGTGCAAGTTCTCCCACTTAAAAAGATGAGGCCTGTAATTTATCATAGGTGCATTTGAACTATGACAGACAAAACGAGAAAAAAAATCCAGAAAACCACATTGTAGGATTTTTATTGAATTTATTTGGAAATGATGGTGGAACATAAGTATTTGGTCACCTACAAACAAGCAAGATTTCTGGCTCTCACAGACCTGTAACTTCTTTAAGAGGCTCCTCTGTCCTCCACTCGTTACCTGTATTAATGGCACCTGTTTGAACTTCTTATCAGTATAAAAGACACCTGTCCACAACCTCAGTCACATTCCAAACTCCACTATGGCCAAGACCAAAGAGCTGTCAAAGGACACCAGAAACAAAATTGTAGTCCTGCACCAGGCTGGGAAGACTGAATCTGCAATAGGTAAGTAGCTTGGTTTGAAGAAATCAACTGTGGAAACAATTATTAGGAAATGGAAGACATACAAGACCCCTAATCTCCCTCGATCTGGGGCTCCACGCAAGATCTCACCCAGTGGGGTCAAAATGATCACAAGAACGGTGAGCAAAAATCCCAGAACCACATGGGGGACCTAGTGAATGACCTGCAGAGAGCTGGGACCAAAGTAACAAAGCCTACCATCAGTAACACATTACGCCGCCAGGGACTCAAATCCTGCAGTGCCAGACGTGTCCCCCTGCTTAAGCCAGTACATGTCCAGGCCCTTCTGAAGTTTGCTCGAGAGCATTTGGATGATCCAGAAGAAGATTGGGAGAATGTCATATGGTCAGATGAAACCAAAATATAACTTTTTGGTAAAAACTCAACTCGTTTTGTTTGGAGGACAAAGAATGCTGAGTTGCATCCGAAGAACACCATACCTACTGTGAAGCATGGGGGTGGAAACATCATGCTTTGGGGCTGTTTTTCAGCAAAAGGACCAGGACGACTGATCCGTGTAAAGGAAAGAATGGGGCCATGTATTGTGAGATTTTGAGTGAAAACCTCCTTCCATCAGCAAGGGCATTGAAGATGAAACGTGGCTGCGTCTTTCAGCATGACAATGATCCCAAACACGCCGCCCGGGCAACGAAGGAGTGGCTTCGTAAGAAGCATTTCAAGGTCCTGGAGTGGCCTAGCCAGTCTCCAGATCTCAACCCCATAGAAAATCTTTGGAGGGAGTTGAAAGTCCGTGTTGCCCAGCAACAGCCCCCAAACAACACTGCTCTAGAGTAGATCTGCATGGAGGAATGGGCCAAAATAACAGCAATAGTGTGTGAAAACCTTGTTAAGACTTACAGAAAACGTTTGACCTCTGTCATTGCCAACAAAGGGTATATAACAAAGTATTGAGATCAACTTTTGTTATTGACCAAATACTTATTTTCCACCATAATTTGCAAATGAATTAATTAAATCCTACAATGTGATTTTCTGGAATTTTTTTCTCGTTTTGTCTGTTATAGTTGAAGTGTACCTATGATGAAAATTACAGGCCTCATCTTTTTTTTTAAGTGGAAGAACTTGCACAATTTGTGGCTGACTAAATACTTTTTTCCCCCACTATGTATATGCATGTTATTAGTAGATTTGGATAGAAAACACTGAAGTTTCTAAAACTGTTTAAATGTCTGAGTATAACAGAATGCATATGGCAGGCGAAAACCTGAGAAAAATCCAACCAGGAAGTGGGAAATCTGAGGTTTGTAGTTTTTCAAAGCTTGGCCTATCGAATCAAATTGCACTTCCTAAGGCTTCCACGATATGTCAACCGTCTTTAGAAACTTGTTTGAGTCTACTATAAAGGAGGGGGGAATGATTCTCGTGAGAGAATTAGCTCTCGTTCCATTGCTTTTCTACAGACTATGGAACTCTCCGGTTGGAACATTATTGAACATTTATGATAAAAACATCCTAAAGATTGATTCTATACATCGTTTGATTTATGCTTCTACGACCTGTAATCTAACGTTTTTGGAATTTGTCCGACCTTTCCGTTGGAAGTTGCACGCGCATTTCGATTTGTTTACCAAACGCCCTAACAAAAGGAGGTATATGGACATAAATAATGAACTTTATCGGACAAATCAAACATTTGTGGAACTGGGATTCCTGGGAGTGCATTCATAATGCTATTTCTGACTAATGTTGACTGCGCAACATGGCGGATATTTCGTTTGGCTGGTTTGGGCTCTGAGCTTCGTACTCAGATTATTGCATGGTATGCTTTTTCCGTAAATCTGACACAGCGGTTGCATTAAGGAGAAGTTTATCTAACGTTCCACGCATAACACTTGTATTTTCATCAACATTTATAATGAGTATTTCTGTAAATTGATGTGGCTCTGCAAAATCACTGCATGTTTTGGAACTACTGAACATAACGCCAATGTAAAATTATATTCTTTGATACAAATATGCACTTTATCGAACAAAACACATGTATTGTGTAACATGAAGTCTGATTTAGATCAAAGGTTAGTGATTAATTTTTTCTCTATTTGTGCTTTTTGTGATTCCTCTCTTTGGCTGGAAAAAATGGCTGGGTTTTTCTGTGACTTGGTGGTGACCAAACAATCGTTTTGTGGAGCTTTTGCTGTAAAGCATTTTTGAAATCAGACTGAATTAAAAAAATATGTTTGAGAAATTTGATTTATGAGATTTGTTGATTTGTAATTGGCACCCTGCAATTTTATTGGCTGTTGGTGAGGGGTTCCGCTAGCTACCGTTCCCAGATAGGTGAAGCATCTCCAATCCAAAATTAAATCTAGAATCGGCTTCCGATTTCGCAACAAAGCCTCCTTCACTCATGCAGCCAAAAATACCCACGTAAACTGACTGTCCTACCGATCCTTGACTTCAGCAATATCATTTACAAAATAGCCTCCAACACTCTACCTAGCAAACTGGATGTAGTATTTCACAGTGCCATCTGTTTTATCACCAAAGCCCCATACACTACCCACCACTGCTACCTGTATGCTCTCATTGGCTACATATCCGTCGCCAAACCCACTGGCTCCAGGTCATGTATAAGTCTTTGCTAGGTAAAGTCCCAACTTACCTCAGCTCACTGGTCACCATAGCAACACCCACCTGTAGCACACACTCCAGCAGGTATATTGCACTGGTAAACCCCAAAGCCAACACTTACTTTGGCCACCTTTCCTTCCAGTTCTCTGCTGCCAATGACTGGAACGAATTGCAAAAATCTCTGAAGCTGGTCATATCTCCCTCTCTAACTTTAGGCATCATCTGTCTGAGCAGCTTACCTATCACTGTATCTGTATTAGAGGTCGACCGATGATTTTTCAACGCCGATACTGATTATTGGAGGACCAAAAAAGACGATACCGATTAAATTGGCCGATTTTTATTTATGACAATTACAACAATACTGAATGAACACTTATTTTAACTTCTTATAATACATCAATAAAATCAATTTTCCCTGAAATAAATGAAACATGTTCAATTTGGTTTAAATAATGCAAAAAAAGTGTTGGAGAAGAAAGTAAAAGTTCCTTGCTCAGAACATGAGAACATATGAAAGCTGGTGGTTCCTTTTAACATGAGTCTTCAATATTCCCAGGTAAGAAGTTTTAGGTTGTAGTTATAGGAATATTTCCCCTCTATATACAATTTGTATTTCATTAACCTTTGCTATTGGATGTTCTTATAGGCACTTCAGTATTGCCAGTGTAACAGTATAGCTTCCAGGAACACAACGACAACAGCCACCCGCGCTAACTCGCTAGCCATTTCACGTCGGTTACACCAGCCTCATCTCGGGAGTTGATAGGCTTGAAGTCATAAACAGCGCAATGCTTGACGCACAGCGAAGAGCTGCTGGAAAAACGCAAAGAAAGTGCTGTTTGAATGAATGTTTACGCGCCTGCTTCTGCCTACCACTGCTCAGTCAGATACTTAGATACTTGTATGCTCAATCAGATTATATGCAACGCAGGACACGCTAGATAATATCATCAACCTGGTGTAGTTAACTAGTGATTATGATTAATTGATAGTTTTTTATAAGATAATGTTTAATGCTAGCTTGCAACTTACCTTGGCTTACTGCAGTCGCATAACAGGCAGTCAGGTCGTTATTGCGTTGGACTAGTTAACGGTAAGGTTGCAAGATTGAATCCCCCGAGCTGACAAGGTGAAAATCTGGTCGTTCTGCCCCTGAACGAAGCAGTTAACTGATGGCCTAGGAACGGTGGGTTAACACCGTTTCTTATTTTCAATGACTAGCTTGTTCAGGATAGGGGGCGGTATTTCCCCTTTGGATGAATTGTGTGCACATAGTAAACTGCATAAAAATCTGTCCTAAATTGCTAATTTATGCATATTATTACTAGATAGAAAACACTCTGAAGCTTCTAAAACCGTTTGAATTATGTCTGTGAGTATAACAGAACTCACAGGGCAGGCAATCTTCCAAACTGGTTTTGGAAACCTGAAAGTTGGGGCAAACTTTGACGTCATCGCCCCCTCCCTTCCCAACCAGTTACGGATCTGGAAACACTTCCTATGTCTTCCACTAGATGTCCTCATTCAGTAGAGCGTTTAATGGTGCATATGCTGTGAACTTTGACCCAATGTGGTGAAAAACTGTAGGTGTCGCAAGGATTTTCATGTGCATGAAGGCGCACTTTGGACAGAGAGCTTCCTTTGTTCCAGTCAGCCCCAGATGAACTAGGATTGTCATTCGTTTTGTACGTTTATAACATCCTGAAGCTTGATTCTGCACTTAGTTTGACCAGTTTCGTCGACCTGTAGTATGTAAATTTGGAAGTTTTGATGCGCAATTATTCTGGCCAGAAGTAATTTTTTGGGCATTTGAGCTGAAAGTGGTAGCATATGCTACTACATGGACACTAGAATTGAATATTATGAAACAAAACGATGTATTGGGTAAGTATGACTCCTTTCACTACATTCTGATCGAAGATCAAAGGTAAGGGTATATTTGTGTTGTAATTTTGTATTTCTGTTGACTCCAACATAGCGGAGAAATATTGTTACGTCTGAGCGCCGTCTCAGATTATTGCAGAGTAAACTAATTCCGTAACGTTAAAAAATGTGACACAGCGGTTGCATTAAGAACCAGTGTATCTTTCTAACTATATGTAGAACATGTATCTTTAGTCAAAGTTTGAGTATTTCTGTTTTCTGGCGTAGCTTTCTATAATTTCTCCGGACATTGGAGAATTTTCTGAAGATGGTGTCAATGTAAACCGAGATTTATGGATATAAAATGCATATTATCGAACAAAACATAAATGAACTGTGTAACATGTCATATTACTGTCGTCTGATGAAGATTTTAAAAAGGTTGGTGAATGATTTATTTTAATCCTGCTTTTGTCATTTTATCTTTTGTTGGACAAAATGGCTGTTTTTTTTGTTTTGGTGGTGGTCTAACATAAATATATGCTGTGTTTGACGTAAAACATTTAAATCTGACACGCTGGGTAGATGAACAAGGTGTTTATCTTTCATTTGAGGTATTGGACTTGTTAATGTGTGGAGGTTAAATATTTCTAAGAATATTTTTGCATTCCCTGCGCCACCGTTTGAGTTGAACGGGCGGGTGTAGTTCCCGCTTGGGAACCCATGGCGTCAACAGGTTTTAAAAAGGTTAAATAAAGGTGTAAAAAAAAATACAAAATAATTAAAAGGCAAAATACCGATTTCCGATTGTTATGAAAACTTGAAATCGGCCTTAATTTTAAAAAAAATAAAAAATAGGTCATTCCGATTAAATCGGTCGACCTGAAACCTGTATACAGCCAATCTGTAAATAGCACACCCGACTACCTTTGATCTCATCTTGATTACTGTCCCGTAAAATGGTCAAGTGCAACAAGAAAGACCAAGCAAAGCTGCAACTGGCTAAGAAAAAATTATTCCATGTGTTATTTCATATTTGTGATGTCTTCGCTATTATTCTACAAAACAAATATCAGTACCAGTCAAACGCTTGGACACCTACTTATTCAAGGGTTTCTCATTTTGCACAATCTCGGCATTCTCTCAACCAACTTCATGGGGTAGTCACCTGGAATGCATTTCAATTAACAGGTGTGCCTTGATAAAAATGTATTTCCTTCATTAATGCATTTGAGCCAATCAGTTGTGTTGTGACAAGGTAGGGGTGGTATACATTAGATAGCACTATGTAAAGAACTTTGAAAGGTTTTTTCAAGTGCAGTTGCAAAATACATCAAGCCCTATGATGTACTGGCTCTCATGAGGACCGCCACAGGAAAGGAAGACCCAGAGTTACCTCTGCTGCAGAGGATAAGTTCATTCGAGTTAACTGTGCGTCAGATTCCAGCCCAAATAAATGCGTCACAGAAAACATGTAACAGACATCAATTGTTCAGAGCAGACTGAAAAATCAGGCATTCATGGTCAAATTGCTGCAAAGAAACCACTACTAAAAGGACACCAATAAGAAGAAGAAACTTGCTTGGGCCAAGAATCAAGAGCAATGGACATTACACCAGTGGAAAAAAACGGTCCAATTTTTTTGTTCCAACCGCAGTGTCTTTGTAAGTAGGTGAATGAATAATCTCTGCATGTGTGGAATCCACCGTGAAGCATGGAGGAGGTGGTGTGATATGTGAGGGTGCTTTGCTGGTGACACTGTCAGTGACGTATTTAGAATTTAAAAAAAGGCACTTAACCAGCATTGCTACCAAGGCATTCGGCAGCGATACGCCATCTCATCTGGTTTGCACTTAGTGGAACTAAAATGTGTTTGTTAACAGGACGATGACCCAAAACACACCTCCAGGCTGTGTAAGGGCTATTTGACAAAGAAGAAGAGTGATGGAGTGCTGCATCAGAAGACCTGGCCACAATCCAATTGAGATGGTTTGGGATGAGTTGGACCGCAGAGTAAATGAAAAGCAACAAGTGCTCAGCATATGTGGGAAATCCTTCAAGAGACTTGAAAAAGCATTCCTCATGAAGCTGGTTGACAGAATGCCAAGAGTGCGCAAAGCTGTCAACAACGCAATGGGTGGCTACTTTGAGGAATCTCAAATATAACATATATTTTGATTTGTTTAACACTTTTTTGGTTACCACATGATTCCATGTGTTATTTCATAGCTTTGATGTCTCCACTATTATTCTACAATGTAGAAAATAGTAAAAATAGAGAAAAACACTTGAATAAGTAGGTGTCCAAACTTTTGACTGGTACTGTATGTATGCATGCATGTACACACACTTGAAGTCAGAAGTTTACATACAGTCATTAAAACTTGTTTTTCAATCACTCCACAAATTTCTTGTTAACGAACTAGAGTTTTGGCAAGTTGGTTAGGACATCTACTTTGTGCATGACAAGTCATTTTTCCAACAATTGTTTACAGATTTCACTGTATCACAACTCCAGTGGGTCAGAAGTTCACTGTGCCTTTAAAAAGCTTGGAAAATTCCCCAAAATGTCATGGCTTTAGAAGATTCTGATGGGCTAATTGACATAGAGTCAATTGGATGTTTACCTGTGGATGTATTTCAAGGCCTACCTTCAAACTCAGTGCCTCTGTGCTTGACATTATGGGAATATCAAAAGAAATCAGCTAAGACCTGAGTCATCCTTGGGAGCAATTTCCAAACCCCTCAAGGTACCACGTTCATCTACAAACAATAGTACGCAAGTATAAACACCATGGGACCACGCAGCTGTCATACCGCTCAGGAAGGAGACGCGTTCTGTCTCCTAGAGATGAACATACTTTAGTGCGAAAAGTGCAAATCAATCCCAGAACAACAGCAAAGGACCATGTGAAGATGCTGTAGGAAACCGGTACAAAAGTATCTATATCCACAGTAAAACAAGTCATATACCGACATAACCTGAAAGGCCGCTGAGCAAGGAAGAAGCCACTGCTCCAAAACCACCATAAAAAAGCCAGACTACGGTTTGCAACTGCACATGGGGACAAAGATCGTACTTTTTGGCGAAATTCTCTGGTCTGATGAAACAAAAATAGAACTGTTTGGCCATAATGACCATTATGTTTGGAGGAAAAAGGGGGAGGCTTGCAAGCCGAAGAACAACATCCCAAACAAAGCACGGGGGTGGCAGCATCTTGTTGTGGGGGTGCTTTGCTGCAGGAGGGACTGGTGAACTTCACAAAATAGATGGCATCATGATGTAAATTATGTGGATATATTGAAGCAAAATCTCAAGACATCAGTCAGGAAGTTCAAGCTTGGTCGCAATTGGGTCTTCCAAATGGACAATGACCCCAAGCATACTTCCAAAGTTGTGGCAAAATGGCTTAAGGACAACAAAATCGAGGTATTGGAGTGGCCATCACAAAGCCCTGACCTCAATCCCATAGAAAAGTTGTGGGCAAAACTGAAAAAGCGTGTGCGAGTAAGGAGGCCTATAAACCTGACTCAGTTACACCAGCTCTGTCAGGAGGAATGGGTCAAAATTCTCCCAATTTAATGTGGGAAGAATGTGGAAGGCTTCCCGACACATTTGACCCAAATTAAATTATTTAAAGGCAATGCTACCAAATTCTAATTGAGTGTATGCAAAATTCTCACCCACTGTGAATGTGATGAAAGAAAAGCTGAATTAAATCTGTTATTCTGGCATTTCACATTCTTAAAATAAAGTGGTGATCCTAACTGACCTAAAATTTAATTTTACTAGGATTAAATATCTGGAATTGTGAAAAACTGAGTTTAAATGCATAAGGTGTATGTAAATTTCCGACTTCAACTGTACACACAACTTAAATTTAATTACAAGTAATATCCTGTTCTGGTCTATTACTGTTCTGTCATGTATTTGTAAGTTTTACACAGACCCCAGGAATAGCAGCTGCTGCATGTGCAGTAGTTAATGGAGATCTTAATAAACTAAACTAAACTCTCTCGCTCTCAGCACTTTGATTCTGTAAAGGTCACAAACCACTTCCTCAAACAGCATACTTCCTCTTGGTGGACAAACGAGAGACAGAGAGCCTGCCCTGGCAGCGTGGGTGGAGAATACATTTGTGCATGAGTATGCATACATGTGTATTTGTGAGTGTCTGTAGATTTGCTTCTCTAATCAGAATATTAATTAATAAAAAGAGGCAAAGGTGTATGTTGTTCGGTAGAGAGTAGTAGAGCATTTCAAAAGAGATCTATTTTTACTCTCCGCATCATTCAGTGACCACAGAAAGAGAGACTGAAGTTCGCTGTTTAGGGAGGAGATAAGCAAAAAAACAAAAGAGAGGCTTGGTTGGAAGAGACATGTTTAACACTACCATGAAGAAAAATGGTGCTAATTATACAGGAAACGATTAATCATCCCTGCATCATGTGACAATAAGCCACAGTGATCTAACGAGTGTCAAGACATTGAAGAATTTTACTTTCTCTCCAGTATAATACAATGGCTCAGATATTTTGTCATGATCAAGGCCTACCTTCAAACTCAGCAATTCTGTTTAAGCATGGTGCAAGTCGCCTATTGTGCAACATTGTGCAACATTGAAATATTGTTCATTTCATCAACAAAAATTATTTTTTTAAACTGCACTCCCAGTTAGGGGCTCGTAAGTAAGCATTTCACTGTAAGGTCACCTACACCTCTTGTAATTCGGCGCATGTCACTAATAAAATAAAATTTGATTTGAATATTCAAACATTAAATTTTTTCAGTGGCAACTGATGAGACTATAACGGACTAAATAGACCCAGAAAAAAATATTTCCAGTTGACTAAAACAAGAACATCAGACTAAAATCTGACTACTAAATGGACTGGTTAAGAGTTGGAGAGATTAGAGCTTTTCAGTGATAAGCAAAACTAATAATAGAAGCGCAGATGCAAAACGAAATCCTGTCCAGCAGTTAGGATGCACCAAATCCGGCACATACAGCCTAGCCTACATCAGCTGGTGCACTGCGGGAGAGCACGAGATGAGTGTGGGCAGACAGGCTCCGCTCCAGCGCCGCCTCAGATTACACGTGTGGCCCAGGCGACGCTTGCTTTCCCATAGCTAACCAGTCATCACCAGCGTTCTAGTTAGATACCCTTTGCCTAGTTGTGAAACACAAGCTGCTTTACGAAATTAAAAACGGCAGCATTAAGTTTAACGGTAAAACAGCCTAGCTACGTTTCTCTCCCTTGAGTATAGAATGTTGAATTTGTAGTCACGCTCAACCCTTCCACTTTCCCCACTGCATTTCAGAGACAGGTTGTGTAGCCAACGTACTAGCTGCGTCTCCCTCTTTTCCTCAGCGAAAACAGCTTGATTCTAGCCGCTGTTCAAAAGTTTGGCCCGATGAGACCGGCTATACGTATCTTTCCATCAGTGTATTGGAGGGCTGTATTTTACTTTCATGAAACATATTGCAGGTCGTTGTAAAACTAGGCTACTTATGGAACGTTAACCATTTGTTGAGACCTTGTTCAATTCCGTTACCTCATCAGCTAGTTATAGCTAACAATCTGGGGTGCGTTCAGCACGATACAATGTTTTGGAACGTTTAGATAACATTTCTATGTAGAACAAACCTGCCTCTGACATGAAGGAATAACGTCAATCAATTCATGAGATTTCTATCTGCAACGTATTGCAGCTGAACTTGGCCCTGGTAACATTACCAATAGCCTATATGTAAACATTTGGTGGCACAGAAAGACAGGAAAATGGATAGCAAACAATGTACTGACCAAATAATGTTATTTTGAGTTCATGTGGACTCTGACTCAGACTTGAGCACAGGGACTCGTGACTTGATAAGGGCTCTAGGTTTAGTGACTTGACTACATCTCTGGGTGTAATTACACAGTAACCACATTGTAGCATCACAGTAATAAGACAGTAACATAGGGCTGTTACTAAAAAAAGTAAAAAGTAAAGTATTGCATGTCAGAGCAATTGTCCAGGGACAGTGGTATGCCATGCCTGCATATCGCCAAAGATTGATTACCCATGTGACATATTCTACATGACCAAAGGTATGTGGACACCCGCTCGAACATCTCATTACAAAATCATGGGCATTAATATAGGGATTTTCTTCGATTCAACCACAAGAGCATTAGTGAGGTTGGGCGATTAGGCCTGGCACTCAGTCGGCATCCCAAATCATCCCAAAGGCGTTCAATGGAGTTGATGTCAGAGCTCTGTGCAGGCCAGTCAAGTTCTCCAAACCAATCTCGACAAACCATCTCTGTATGGACCTCGCTTTGTACACGGGGGCAATGTCATGCTGAAACAAGAAAAGGCCTTCCCCAAACTGTTGCAAGCATAGAATCGTCTAGAATGTCATTGTATGCTGTAGTGTTAAGATTTCCTTTCTTTGGAACTAAGGGGCCTAGCCCGACCCATGAAAAACAACCCCAGACCATTATTCCTCCTCCCCCAAACTTTGTAGTTGGCACGATGCATTGGGGCACGTAGAGTTCTCCTGGCATCCGCCAAACCCCGATTTGTCCGTCAGACTGCCAGCTGGTGAAGTGCGATTTCGCACTCCAGAGAACGCATTTGCACTGCTCAAGAGTTCAATGGCGGTGAGCTTTACACCACTCCAGACGACATTTGGCAAGGGCTGGGCGATAAGAGTGCATTCAGAAAGTATTCCTTTGCTATGAAACTCAAAATCCGGTGGATCCTGTTTATTGATCAACCTTGAGGTTGCTACAACTTGATTTGAGTCCACCTGTGGTAAATTAATTTGATTGGACATGATTTGGAAAGTCACACATCTGTATAAGGGCCAACAGTTGACAGTGCATGTCAGAGCAAAAACCAAGCCATGAGTTCGAAGGAATTGTCCGTAGAGCTCCGAGACAGGATTGTGTCAAGGCACAGATCTGGGGAAGGGTACCAAATAAGAATCTGCAGCATTGAAGTTCCAAGAGCATAGTGGCCTCCATTGTTAAATGAAAGAAGTTTGGAAACGACAGGTTGCCTAGTGGCATTGGGCCAGTAACCAAAAGGTTGCTAGATCGAATCCCCGAGCTGACAAGGTCATTCTGTTCCTGAACAAGGCAGTTAACCCACTGTTCCTGGGCCTTCATTGTAAATAAGAATTTGTTCTTAACTGGCTTGCCTAGTTAAATAAATAAAAGTGCTGTAACGTAACAATGTGGAAAAAGTCAAGGTCTAAATATTTTCTGAATGCACTGTATATCAAATAAATGTGATTCATTTAAATGTATATTTTTGAGCGATATTCCAAATGCCTTTTTCAGAGTCAATTTTTTTGGTATTTTTCATTTGAGTGTTTGTCCGCTTGTTCTCATGGTATCCTCCTTCTCCCAAGCCCATCCCTCTACCACTCACAACAAAGATGAGATCACTTTTTCCTCTCTGACAAATGGTTTTAAATTGCTATTTGTGCAACAAATTGATAAAGACAAAACAGAAATATTATTTTACTGTAATGGAGTCAACCTTTCAAACCATACCCTGTTTATGTTTCAACTCCTCCAAATTCGAGCAGAGCAGACACTACTAAAATAGATGTATCAATGAACATTCATTCTGGAAAATTAATGCTCAGTTTGTCGCGCACGCATTACGGTAGCACGTATTGCTAGCAACATTTAGTCAAATAAAGATTGCTTTACTAGCTTTTAGTCCGTTTTATAAATGTGCAATAAGCATTAAAAAAAATTAAGGAATTGGCAACTAGTTCTCATTGAGAAATAACAGGCCACTTGATTTCAACATTGAAACAAAGAGGACAGGCTGGCATGTTGATGAAAGTCAGCTGGACAGAAGGTTGTGTTCATAATTCAACTGATGCATTGTCAGCTGAATTCAGAGCTTGTACCTAGATCCAAGTTGGCTAAACTTGAAATATAAGTATTAGCTGGCTACGCACTAGCACATTTTCTTGTGCTCGAGAGATTGTTTACGAGATTGGTGTTAATTTTATATAATGCCTGCTACATTAGTGAATTTGCATTAAACACGTTTCTGGTTAAATTTGTAACTGAAAGCTGCAGTTTAGCAACATAGCAATGCTGGGTTACTATGTCACAACAACTCCCCGGTCATGTTTAGCAGTGTTTACATCTAACCAGAGTGGTCAGAACAAACAAACGAGGGAAGCTACAGAAGAGAAAAATGAGGAAGAAAAGAGGGGAAGAGGACAAGGGGGCAGTGACATAAAAACCAAAATGTGCCAAGAAAAAGCAGATGGAGAAAAGGGAGGAAGAAGAGGAAAGGGAGGAAGTATAGTCAGAGGAAGAGGCCGAATAATAATAAGAACAAAGCCGAGCTAAGGCCAGGCCTGTGAACCCCACGGTTGTGTCAAAGGGCCAAATGTAATCAGGCGTTGTAATTAAAAGCCTATTACTCTGCAGCCATCCCATCCTAACCCCACAGACAGCCAGATCGCCATCTGCACTATGCTGTGTTGCACATGCCTTCCAGAGCCCTGTCAGACCCTACAGTCAAGTGCCCATGGGCTCTCAGTATGGAAACAGACTGAGGATGGGCATTAACATACTGGGAATGGAAGGTGTTTGAACACAACCAGTATGGTACAGCAGGGAGGGACACTTACTATGGCAACAGCGACTAGGCAGATGGCTCATCAATAAACACATGCACAGAGAGAAACACTCATACATAAAGACACCCTCCCTCTGTCAAACACACACATACACAAGGATAAACATGTGTTCAAACACATACCAGTAATTACAGTCAAATGCATTACGCTCCAACAGAAGCATCGGCTACTCAAACATTAACAAGCAGCCTATGTCACATAATGTTAATGCAATGAGGCTGTGGAGTCAACACTCATATTTTTGGGTTGAGTAAGTACACACTTGTGGTCAAGCGCATCTTAGATCTACTGTACAGAAGACATGCAGGCACTGCGAAACGCACTTCTACTGAACTGTGGAAACTGATGAGTCTATACTGGTTGATTACAAAGCAGGGCTTAACTGCAATCTCACAGTCAAACTAGTTCAGCGGAAAATATTAACCAGGTGAAATTGTGTCATTTCTCTTGAGTTCATTGCACGCAGAGTCAGGGTATATGCAACAGTTTGGGCTGCCTGACTCATTGAACTAATTTGCCAGAATTTTACGTAATTATGACATACATTGAAGGTTGTGCAATGTAACAAGAATATTTAGATTTAGGGATGCCACCCGTTAGATAAAATACCGAACAGTTCCGTATTTCACTGAAATGAACGTTTTGTTTCGAAATGATAGTTTCCGGATTCGATCATATTAAAGGCTCGTATTTATGTTTTATGTTATAATTATGTCTGATTTGATAGAGCAGTCTGACAGCAGCAGCTGGCCCGTAATCATTCATTCAAATAGCACTTTCGTGCATTTTGCCAGTAGCTTTTCGCAAGCACAGCGCTGTTTATGACTTCAAGCCTATCAGCCTAATGGCTGGTGTAACCAATGTGAAATGGCTAGCTAGTTAGCTGGGTGTGCACTAATACGGTTTCAAACGTCACTCGCTTTTAGATTTGGAGTAGTTATTCCCTCTGTGCTGCAAGGGCTTTTGTGGAGCGATGCCTCGAGTGTGGCTGCTGTCGATGTGTTCCTGAGTCGAGCCCAGGTAGGGGCGAGGGGAACGGAAGCTATACTGTTACACTGGCAATACTAAAGTGCCTATAAGAACATCCAATAGTCAAAGGTATATGAAATACAAATGGTAGAGAGAGAAAGTCCTATAAATACTATTATAACTACAACCTAAAACCTCTTACCTTGGAATATTGAAGTCTTATGTTAAAAGGACCCAACTTTCATATGTTCTCATGTTCTGAGCAAGGAACTTAAACATTAACTTTTTTACATGGCACATATTACTTTATTCTCCGACAGTTTGTTTTTAATTTATTTAAACCAAATTGAACACGTTTCATTATTTATTTGAGGCTAAATTGATTTTATTGATGTTTTATATTAAGTTACAATAAGTGTTCATTCAGTATTGTTGTAATCATTATTACAAAAAATATATATATAATAATAAAAAAAATATTAAAATCGGCCGATTTAAATCGGTATCGGCTTTTTTGGTCCTTTAAATCAGTATCGGTATTGAAAAATCATAAATTGGTCGACCTCTAACAGAGACTTCCTGTCACAACATGTAATGATTAAAGTTGTTTAAGTGAATAACTCAAATAAAAAGGTTAAAAAAAATGTTTAATGTGTGGCAATACCTGGAGAAGCATAGCTTTTGTCCAGTAGAATACCTTACAAGCCACGGAATCGCTCTGCAATCAACTCTGCTATCCTGGAAGGACACACTGGGCATTGAGATACACCCAAGTCATAAATTGTTCACTCCGCTATTGCACGGCAAGCGATACCAATGCACCAAGTCTGGAACCAACAGGACCCTGAAGAGCTTCTACCCCCAAGCCATAAGACAGCTAAATAGTTAAATAGCTAACCAGTCTATCTGCATTTACCCTTTTTGCACTCTTGACTCATCACATATGCTGATGCTATGGTTTGTCTATTTTTCATGTTACCTTTATTTAACCAGGTAAGCTAGTTGAGAACAAGCTACACATGGAGTTACACATGGAATAAACATCAAGCAACTCTGGGATGCTGGCCTTCTAGGCAGAGTTCCTCTGTCCAGTGTGTGTTTCACCGATCTTAATCTTTTCTTTTTATTTGCCAGTCTGAGATTGGCTTTTTCTTTGTAACTCTGCCAGATACTCAAGTCTAAAAGGTCAGTTTCATTGTTTTTCTAAATCAGAACAGTTTTCAGCTGTGCTAATACTGCAAAAAGGTTTTCTAATGATCAATTAGCCTTTTAAAATGACAAACTTGGATTAGTCAACACAACGTGCCATTGGAACAGGAGTGATAGTTTGATAATGGGCCTCTGTAGACACACCATTAAAATGCAACAAGTCATTCACAACATTAACAATCTAACTGTATTTCTGATCAATTTGATGTTATTTTATAATGGCCCAAGAGTGTTTCTTTCAAAAACAAGGACATTCCAATGAGACGCCAAACTTTTGAACGGTAGTGTGTGTATGAACAGTTCAAGTCAGAAGTTTACATACACCTGAGCCAAACAGATTTAAACTCAGTTTCACAATTCCTGACATTTAATTATAGTAAAAATTCCCAGTCTTAGGCCAGTTAGGATCACCACTTTATTCTATGAATGTGAAATGTCAGAATAGAGAATGATTTTTTTCAGCTTTTATTTCTTTCATCACATTCCCAGTGGGTCAGAATTGTACATGCAAAGCTACCAAATACTAATTGAGTGTCTTTATAATTGTATAACTTGGGTCAAACGTTTTAAGTAGCCTTCCACAAGCTTCCCACAATAATTTGGGTGAATTTTGACCAAATTCCTCCTGACAGAGCTGGGTCAGGTTTGTAGGCCTCATTGCTCGCAGATGCTTTTTCAATTCTGCCCAGGTCAGGGCTTTGATGGCCACTCCAATACCTTGACTTTGTCCTTAAGCCATTTTGCAACAACATTGTAAGTATGATTTGGGTCATTGTCCATTTCTGTCTAGCGTTCGAACGTGCAGTTCCAAACTGAAGTCTTGCTTTTTTATGGCGTTTCGGAGCAGTGGCTTCTTCCTTGCTGAGCGGCCTTTCAGGTTATGCATGCATGTATAAATACCCCGGCAAAAAAAAAAAAGCCTTTTCAGGACTTTGTCTTTCAAAGATAATTCATAGAAATCCAAATAACTTCACAGATAGTCCTTGTAAAGTGTTTAAACACGCTTGTTCAATGAACCATAATTAACGAACATGCACCTGTGGAACAGTCGTTAAGACACTAACAGCTTACAGACAGTAGGCAATTTAGGTCACAGTTATGAAAACTTAGGACACTAAAAGTGGCCTTTCTACTGACTCTGGGGGAAAAAAGACAAAAGACGTCCAGGGTCCCTGCTCATCTGTGTGAATGTGCCTTAGGCATGCTGCAATGAGCACTTCAGATGTGACCAGGGCAATAACTTGCAATGTCCGTACTGTGAGACGCTTATGACAGTGACACAGGGAGACTGGATGGCAGACCAGTGCAACACCTGCACAGGATCGTCCTGACCTGAGGAAGGTACTGGCAACAACTGCCCAAGATACACCAGGAACGCACAATCCCTCCATCAGTGCTCGAGACTGTCTAGGCTGAGAGAAGCTGGACTGAGGGCTTGAAGGCCTGTTGTAAGGCAGGTCTTCAAACATACAGTCACCTATAGGCACAAACCCACCGTCGCTGATGCAGACACTGACGAGTCACGGTTTTGTCTCATGGGGGGGGGGGGGACATCAGGGAAGACATCCTCCTCCCTCATGTGGTACCCTTCCTGCAGGCTCATCCTGACATGACAATGCCATCAGCCATACTGCTCATTCTGTGCGTGATTTCCTGAAAGACCGGTATGTCAGTTTTCTGCCATGGACAGGGAAGAGCCCGGATCATGTCTGGGACCTGTTGGATCGGAGGGTAAGGGTCATTCCCCCCCAGAAATGTCTGGGAACTAGCACGTGCCTTGGTGGAAGTGTGGTGTAACATCTCACAGCAAGAACTGGCAAATCTGGTGCAGTCCATGAGGAGATGCACTGCAGTGCTTAATGCAGCTGGTGGCCACACCAGATACTGACTTACTTTTTCAGTTTGCCTCAGTTGTTGAATCTTATGTTCATACAAATATTTAAACGTTAAGTTTGCTGAAAATCAGCGCAGTGGCCAGTGAGAGGACATTTTATTTTTGCTGAATATATATGTATAAAAATAAATAAATAATCACAGAGTACCAGTCAAAAGTATCTTATTTGGACTATTTTCTCCATTGTAGAATAGTGAAGATGACAAATCTATGAATTAACACAATGAATCATGTAATCAAAAAGAGTTAAACAAAAATATATTTTGAGATTCTTCAAAGTAACCACCCTTTGCAAATCTGTCAAGGCACTCTCAACCAGTTTCTCCTGGAATGCTTTTCTAACATACGCTGAGAACTTCTTGGCTGTTTTTAATTCACTCTGCCATCCAACTCAGCCCTTGAATCAGTGGTCCACACTTTTGACTGGTACTGTATGTGTAGTAAAAGTCATTCAATATTTGAATAAAACAAATTTACAATTCCATTTGTTAACTTATTTTAAACAACGTTGGATGCAGCTTATGGTAGAGAAATGAACAGTCAGCATGAAAACTGCACGCTCCATCAAGACTTCACATCTGTGGCATTGTGTTGTGCGACAAAACTCGAGGTAGACCGATTAATCGGAATGGCCGAATAATTAGGGTCGATTTCAAGTTTATTACAATCGGAAATCGGTATTTTTGGACACCGATTTGGCCGATTTTTACCCCCCACACCTTTTTTAATCTTTATTTAACTAGGCAAGTCAGTTAAGAACACATTCTTATTTTCAATAACTGCCTCGGAACGGTGGGTTAACAGCCTTGTTCAGGGGCAGAATGACAGATTTACCTTGTCAGCTCGGGGATTCAATCTTGCAACCTTACAGTTAACTAGTCCAACGCTCTAACCACCCACCTCTCATTGCACTCCACAAGGAGCCTGCCTGTTACACGAATGCAGTAAGCAAAGTTGCTAGCTAGCATTAAACTTATCTATTAAAAAAACAATCATAAATCACTAGTTAAATACACATGGTTGATGATATTACTAGTTTATGTAGCGTGTCCAGCGTTGCAAATAATCGATGCGGTGCGTATTCTCAAAAAAGGAATGTCCTTGCTCCAATGTGTACCTAACCATAAATATCAATACTTTAAAATCAATACACAGAAGTACATAATTTTAAACCTGCATATTTAGCTAAAAGAAATCCAGGTTACCACGTAATATTAACCAGGTGAAATTGTGTCACTTTGCTTGCGTTCAATGCATGCAGAGTCAGGGTATATGCAACAGTTTGGGCCTAATTGGGCCTAATTTGCCTGAATTTTACGTAATTATGACATAACATTGAAGGTTGTGCAATGTAACAGGAATATTTAGACTTATGGATGCCACCCGTTAGATAAAATATGGAACGGTTCCGTATTTCACTGAAAGAATAAACGTCTTGTTTTTAGATGATAGTTACCAGATTCTACCATATTAATGACCTAAGGCTCGTATTTCTGTGTGTTAAGTCATAATTAAGTCTGATTTGATAGAGCAGTCTGACTAAGCCATGGTAGGCCCCAGCAGGCTCGTAAGCATTCATTCAGACAGCACTTTGTGCATGACAAGTAATTTTCCCAACAATTATTTACAGACAGATTATTTCACAGTACCACAATTCCAGTGGGTCAGTTTACATTCACTAAATTGACTGCCTTAAAATAGCTCGGAAAATACCAGAAAATGTCATGCTTCAGAAGCTTCTGATAGGCTAATTGACATCATGAGTCAATTGGAGGTGTACCTGTGGATGTATTTCAAGGACTACCTTCAAACTCGGTGCCTCTTTGCTTGACATGATGGGAAAGTCAAAAGAAAATCAGCCAAGAACTTAAAAAAAAAAAAAATGTAGACCACAAGTCTAGTTCATCCTCCTTCCAAACACCTGAAGGTCCCATGTTCATCTGTACAAACAATAGTATGCAAGTATAAACACCATGGGACCACGCAGCCGTCATACCACTCAGGAAGGAGATGTGTTATGTCTCCTAGAGAGGAACGTACTTTGGTGCGAAATGTGCAAATCAATCCCAGAACAGCAAAGGAACTTGTGAAGATGCTGGAAGAAACAGATACTTTTGTATCTATATCCACAGTAAAACGAGTCCTATGTCGACATAACCTGAAAGGCCACTCAGCAAGGAAGAAGCCACTGCTCCAAAACCGCCATAAAAAAAAGCCAGACTACAGTTTGCAACTGCACATTTGGAGAAATATCCTCTGGTCTGATGAAACAAAAATAGAACTGTTTGGCCATAATGACCATCGTTATGTTAGGAGGAAAAAGGGGGAGGCTTGCAAGCCGAAGAATACCATCACAACCGTGAAGCACGGAGGTGCCAGCATGTTGTGGGGGTGCTTTGCTGCAGGAGGGACTGGTGCACTTCACAAAATAGATGGCATCATGACACAGGAAAATTATGTGGATATATTTAAGCAGCATCGCAAGACATCAGTCAGTAAGTTAAAGCTTGGTTGTAAATGGGTCTTCCAAATGGACAATGACCCCAAGCATACTTCCAAAGTTGCGGCAAAATGGCTTAAGGACAAAGTCAAGGTATTGGATAGGCCATCACAAAGCCCTGACCTGGGCAGAACTGAAAAACCGTGTGTGAGCAAGGAGGCCTACAAAGCTGACTCAGTTACACCAGGTTTGTCAGGAGGAATGGGCCAAAATTCACCCAACTTATTGCGGGAAGCTTGTGGACGGCTACCCGAAACGTTTGACCAAGTTTAAATTGTTTAAGGCAATGCTACCAAATACTAATTGAGTGTATGTAAACTGACTTCCTGAGAATGTGATGAAAGAAATAAAAGCTCAAATAAATCAATGTCAGGAATTGTGAAAAACTGAGTTTAAATGCGTTTGGCTAAGGTGTATGTAAACTTCAGACCTCATCTGGGTGTGTGTGAAATTTTTGAGAAGGAAAGGAATAGCTCCCTTGTGTACACTGCCGGTTATCAAATCAACAGCCTTTCCTGCAAGACTCCTTGGAGCAGGAAGCTAACAGCAACCACATTGAAATGTGAGATATTGCCATCTTATAATTGTCTTAAATGGATCCATCTTCCACATGGCTGATCTAGCCTGGGTGCCAGTCTGTTTCTGCTCTCTTGCAACACACACACACATATTTCCAGATCCCCTCTCGCAAGACAACAGAAAGGCTGGCACGCAGGTTAGATCTGACCACCAGACTCAGGATCACTGACCCTTCCTCCTACAGTACTGTATGTAACAGTGGCTGACACTGCGTGCAAGTGTCAAGTGCTGTGACAGTGGCTGACTGTCCAGCTAGATCACATCTGATTATCGCTGCTCAATGACAAATTATTCAGCATGAATACCCTTCATACAACAGTAGGGTTGTATGATTCATGTTCTCCACACACACTGAAGCTCTTGTCCTCAAAAGGCTATGCCAAAGAGTTTCCCCGGATAAACATTTTGTCTTATCCTCATAGCTACAGTAGGTCGGTGAGGCTTGTGTGTTTGTAGAGTGAATCATATAACCCTTCTGTCATTAGTATTAGTGCTTCTCTGTACCAGGAAACCTTCAATCACTACAGGGATTGAAGGTAAAGAGACTCACTAAGCAATTAGCCATGCTAACAGAAGGATACACTGAAGTGAGGGTTAAACTACACAAAACCCCTGGTTAACTTTCAATATTAAACAGTTTAAAGACAAACCAATCAACACTCATTTCCAGATCCCAATTGTTTGGTTGAAAAAAAAACATTATGTTCATCTTTCCCCATTTTCTCTCTTCCTTCCTCTGCTTACAAAGTTGGATACCTAAACCATCTGTGAACCTCACATCTGGTGAGGAGTACTAGAGTTGAGTACACTAGCATCTAACACAGTGTTCAGGCTCGGAGTATTGAAGTATTCAAGCATATAAAACAGTGTTAAGGCCATTAGCATGGGATTGTGAAACAGTTCAGACTAATATGTAAAACAATGTTTGGTGTAGGAAATATTGAACACCCAACCAGTAAAAAAATTAAAATAAATAAATACTTTTTTCAAATATTTGTTGCTACTTAGAGTTGCGACATGATGGTGCACTACTTTCCAGACAACAGTTTTTCCTTAAGAGTGGTTTTGGTAAATCCTGAGAAGTATTTTCATATTATTTGCAACCTCATGTTAAATCACATTAGCCAACGTTAGCTTAACCGTCCCGTTGGGGGGGGGGGGGGGAGGAGGGGACAACAATCCTGTTAACCTGTTGAAACTCTAGGGGCGCAATTTCATTTTTGGATGAAAAACGTTCCCGTTTTAAACAAGATATTTTGTCACAAAAAGATGCTCGACTATGCATATAATTGATAGCTTTCGAAAGAAAACACTCTGACGTGTCCAGAACTGCAAAGATATTTTCTGTGCGTGCCCTAGAACGTGAGCTTCAGGCAAAACCAAGATGAGACGGCATCCAGGAAATGAGCAGGATTTTTGAGGCTCTGTTTTCCATTGTCTCCTTATATGGCTGTGAATGCGAGAGGAGTAAGTCTGCCCTTTCTGTCGTTTCCCCAAGGTGTCTGCAGCATTGTGACGTATTTGTAGGCAGATCATTGGAAGATTGACCATAAGAGACCACATTTACCAGGTGTCCGCCCGGTGTCCCGCGCCGAAATTGGTGCGCAAAAGTCAGCTGCAAGTATTTTTCCACAGAATTCAGAGGAGAATGCAGGCTTCCACGAACGATATATCAATGAAGAGATATGTGAAAAAACACCTTGAGGATTGATTCCAAACAACGTTTGCCATGTTTCGGTCGATATTATGGAGTTAATTCGGAAAAAGTTTGACGTTGTAGGTGACTGAATTTTCGGTTCGTTTCGGCAGCCAAATGTGATGTACAAAACGGAACGATTTCTCCTACACACAGACGCTTTCAGGAAAAACTGCGCATTTGGTATGTAACTGAGAGTCTCCTCATTGAAAACATCCGAAGCTCTTCAAAGGTAAATGATTTTATTTATTTGGTTATCTGGTTTTTGTGAAAATGTTGCGTGCTAAATGCTACTCAAAATGCTAAGCTAGCTTAGCATACTCTTACACAAATTAGTGAATAGCGATGGTTCAAAAGCATATTTTGAAAATCTGAGATGACAGTGTTGTTAAGAAAAGGCTAAGCTTGAGAGCAGGCGCATTATTTTCATTTTATTTGCGATTTTCAGAAATCGTTAACGTTGCGTTATGCTAATGAGCCTGAGGCTTTAGTCACGATCCCGGATCCGGGATGGGGAGATTCAAGAGGTTAAGGTTAAGAAGAGTGTTTTTGGTAAATCCTGAGAAGTATTGCTTTAGCAGTATCCTCCTGTCCTGTCTGCCTGGGACGGTATTAAAAACAAACCAAAATTTGGCCATAAGACAATTTCATTTCCCAAGATGCAATACATGACCAAATATGTGAACTCCTGCTTGGGTTCACCTACTTTAGGTCATATGTAGTGCATCATGGGCATTAAAATAGCAACAAAGGGGGACCAATTCCATAACAGCCTCCATTCTTCTGGGAAGGCTTTCCATTAGATGGTGGAACATTGCTGCTTCCATTCAGCCACAAGAGTATTTGTGAGGTTGGGCACTGATGTTGGCCAGTTAGGCCTGGCTCGCAGTCGGCGTTCCCATTCATCCCAAAGGTGTTAGAAGAGGTTGAGATCAGGGTTGTGCAGGCCAGTCAAGTTCTTCCATACCGATCAACAAACCATTTCTGTATGGACCTCGCCTTGTGCACGGGGGCATTGGCATGCTGAAACAGGAAAGGGCCTTCCACAAACTGTTGCCACAAAGTCGGAAGCACAGAATCGTCTAGAATGTCTTTGTATGCTGTAGCGTTACGATTTCCCTTCACTGGAACTAAGGAGCCGAGCCAAAACCTTGGAAAAAAAAAAAACATTATTCCACCAAACTTTACAGTTGGCACTATGCATTGGGCCAGGTAGCATTCTCCTGGCATCCACAACATTCAGATTTGTCCGTCAGACTGCCAGATGGGGAAGAGTGATTCCTCACTCCAGAGAACATGTTTCCAGTGCGCCAAAGTCCAAAGGCGGCAAGCTTTACACCACTACAGCTGACACTTCCATCGCGCATGGTTATCTTAGGCTTGTGTGCGGCTGCTCGGACATGGAAACCCCTTTCACGAAGCTCCCGACGAACCGTTATTTTTGCTGACATTGCTTCCAGAGTCAGTTTGGAACTAGTAGTGAGTGTTGCAAACAAGGACTGATGATTTTTACACTATACCACTCAGCGGGCCAGTTCTGTGAGCTTGTGTGGCCTACCACTTCGTAGTTGAGCCGTTGCTGCTCCTAGACATTTCTACTTCACAATAACTAACAGTTAACCGGGGCAGCTCTAGCAGGGCAGAGATATGACGAACTGACTTGTTGGAGAGGTGGCATCCTATGACAGTGCAATGTTGAGTCACTGAGCTCTTCAGTAAGGTCATTCTACTGCCAATGTATATGGAGATTGCATGGCTATGTGCTTGATTGTATATACCCGTCAGCTAAGGGTTTGGCTGAAATAGCCGAAACCACTAATTTCAAGGGGTGTCTTCAGACACAATTCCAAAGCAACTAGGACAATTTCAGTTGATCAATGTATTTATAAGTTTTTTTTACATCAGCAGATGTCAAAGTGCTCATGCAGAACTCAGCTCAAAACCTCAATAGAGCAAGCAATGCAGATGTAGAAACCTCCCTAGAAAGGAGGTAACCTAGGAAGAAACCGAGAAGGACCACGCTCTGAGGGGTGGCCGGTCATCTTCTGGCTGTTCCCGGTGGAGATAAGACTACATGGCCATTTAAGCAAGATCGTTCAAGATATTCAAACGCTCATAGATGACCAGCAGGGTCAGATAATAATCCAAGTGGTCATAGAGGGTGCAACAGGTCCAGGGGGGGGGGTGGAGAGAGAGCAAGAGGATACCTAGTCAGTTGCACAACTGAATGCATTCAACCGAAATGTGTCTTCCGCATTTAACCCAACCCGTCAAACTGTTATTGAAGGAGTTCAAGACCTGTCCAAGGTGGATGGTTGATTGTGACAACATTGGGTTATAGAGCAGGGATGGGCAACTTTGATAAGGGTGGGGGCCAAACGATTTATATTCACACACACACTAGATGACTCACAGGGGGTGCTGTTTTGAAGCCACCGCACCTCCATTTTGGTACTCACCCACAATTATTAAACAACATGTCCACTCAGTGGCTTCATAGGCCCCCCCTTTGGCCATTACATAGCATCAGCAATCCAGAGTTTATATACACATCATTGGTCTGCATACCCACACATGCAGTAAGAGCCAGCCCTAGCCTTTTGGGGGCCCTAGGCAGACAAGGGCAATTACACAGCCATAATGCAAATACTAAAAAACAATTACATCCAACACAATAACCTATCCATAATTTTTATTTAAGAGAAAGTAGTCAGCTGTCATTTGGGAAAATTTGAGCCATGATTTCAATTTTCTCCAGTATATGGTAACTGTCAGAAAGTGATAATCTGCACTCTAAGTCAGTCAACAATGGTGGTAACGGTTTGGTTTGTTATCAAAAATATGAACTGTTTGTAGAGTGATTCAATTGGTTTTAGAATGGTGGCTACTGCATGTGAGAAAAATAGCATGTGAAAAGTTCATTGCATTCCGTTTGGTGGGTTCCAAAGGACTGCAAGGTCCTAGAAACCTTAAATTAGTCCAAACTAGACTTAACACAACCACCTTCACCGGTTTCTTGAAAGTCAAGTTGGAGTCCAAATGATGCCGATATATAGGACATAGCATTTGACCCTCTACCAGTACCAACAATGGAGTGTTTCTTTTAACACCGGTATGGAACAATATTGCTCTGCAACTTAACCTAGACTAGCAGGCTTAAAAAAAGCTTTGTTTGCCCAGTTTCGGCTGTGTTTAGACACGCAGCCGAATCTGATCTTGTCACTAATTGGCATTTTTTGACCAATCAGATCAGCTCTGAAAAAAAGATGTGAAAACCTCTGATTGGTCAATACCAATAAGTGGAAAAGAAATATCAGAATTGGCCTCCCTGTGTGCCCGCAGCCTTAGTCTAAAATTAGACTGCATTAGCTAGGACAAGTAATCTAATGAATAGCGGCAGTACACTAGCTGTAGGTCAGATACTCACGCCCTGGTCTTGGGGAATCCCATGGACAGCAGCACGTCCAGACTTGACCCATGTTTTACAGTGCCCGATCGATTCTGGCGCTGCCTCCGCGGGGTGACTTTGGTGTAAAGCTCTTCTTTAGCTGCCATCATAACTCTCACCGTTCCATTGGTATTTCAGTCCTCGGTTTCACTTACTTTCAGTAAAACCGGAAAGATGGAGGCAGCGGCAGACATTGAAAAAAGCGGATAATTTGTGTTAAACGGAATTAGACTAGACTTGGCTACACATGAACGACAATCCCGTTTAGTGGATGGAATAAAGCGAACAGGAGGTTCTATAGACAAATGTTCTGAACACAGAATGAACTAAGCAGCTTCCTGGTGAAACGCAGATAAAGTCATAACCATAGCTGCAGAAGGGGGGGGGTCACTAGTCGGAAGTCCTTTTGCTCTCAACGTCGCCGAGTCGAATGCGCTGACTAGGATGTAAACTATTTTTTTGCTGGGAGTTTCTTGCAATTGTTCGCTAAAAACGTTAACACATTTGTGTCCTGAAATTATTTATTCAATGTAACTATGCCTCAA
This sequence comes from Oncorhynchus masou masou, assembly GCF_036934945.1. Taxonomy (NCBI): domain Eukaryota; kingdom Metazoa; phylum Chordata; class Actinopteri; order Salmoniformes; family Salmonidae; genus Oncorhynchus; species Oncorhynchus masou. The sequence continues at coordinate 45,156,589 of NC_088223.1, read as the reverse complement.
ATGTCTTATTTATGAATGGATTTTGAGTGAGCGTCGGGCCAGCCCGTCAAAAAGGTTACAGTTCTCAACAGCACCGCCCCTTTTTCTTAAAGAGACAGGATTCACTACGTCACGTCTTTCTGTATGATCAAATGTATCCATTCACAGTGATTAAACAGACTGCGCAAACAGAATAGAAGCTTACCCTCTCTCTGCACCACATGCACATGGTTACCTACGGAATTCTTAAGACATTCCGAAAACTATTTAAGGATACTGGTCTGTAAATGTACAAATTGTATATCTTTAAAATGTTTGGTTCTGGAAAACAGTAAGCTACATGGGAACGCATCTAATTGGCACAGGTCAGAGGGCATATTAACATTCTCTAATTAGCCCTACACCAAACCTGCTACACGAAACAAAACATTTTATACAGTGTGCCTTAAGAATATTCTCTCAATCTAGGCTAAACTGATTATGGTAAAGGGTAGATAATACTCAACGGTACTGAAGGACCATGGATGATCTTAGCTAGCACCTTGTGGATACATTGTACATAATAATAGCTCAAAGTCAAAGATATGGAAAATACAACTATTACAAAAATGGTCTTTCAGAGACTGTTCTTCAAATAGTATTTAATATTAGAATCAGGTGTTACCTTAAACAAATACATTAATCTGTCAAAATTGTAAAATGCTCAATAAAAATATCTAGACTAAAACCTGACTAATTTTTGCGAAATAAATATTTTAAGTACGACTGCACCCATGTTCTTTGTATGATGTTGCTGTGAGCACAATATCCCATCTTTGGGATGCTAAACTTGATAACTTGCAAAGAAGGAGAATGCACATCTCAACAAGTCTGGTTGCTAGTTTGTTACTGCTCTTGACAACTTCTCATGGAATTGTCATGCCAAACATTTAAGTGTTTAATAGTGAGTGACAAAGAGTTGGCACGGCAGCACACACCGATCTGGAACCAGCAACAAACAATACAATGACTAATACAAACATTAGGAATGTGACCAAAAAAGCGTTTAACCACCTGAGAAACATTGCCACGGTGGGTCCGTTTCCATGCATGCTTGACCACTGTAATGCTCACCTGTCTGGTCTACCCAAGAAAGCCATTGGTCAACTGCAAAACATACAGAATGCTGCAGCACGGGTCCTGACCGAGACCAGACGGAGAAGCTACATTACACTGGTTTTATGGTCCCTGCACTGGCTGCCTGTGTGTTTTAGAATTAATTTTAAGATTCTACTATTGGTTTTTAAAATCAAGCCACAATTGTGCACCCAATACATGTAAGACAGGCTTTTAAAGTTATGTACCCAGTAGGTTCCTCTGGCACTGGCCTATCCCAAAGCCTAGGACCAAGAGGCATGGAATGGTAGCCTTTAGTTACTATGCCCCCAGACTCTTGAATAGCCTTCCAGAGAACCTGTGGGAGCCAAAACTGTGGACATTATTTAAAGAGATCTTAACACATCTTTTTAGATATGCATTTCCCTAGTGTGCTTTAGTCATTCAGTTCGTTCTTCAGTGTTTTTATGCTCTTATGTCTGTTGTGTAGTAAATCGTTTATTTATTGTTATAATTTCTCCCCCTGTAAAGCACATGGTGTTGCATTCCATGTCAGAAATGTGCTGTATAAATCAAGCTCGATGTGAGTTGATCAAAACACAATGCCATTTAAAACTAACTACCGTAAACAAAACATTTCACATTACAACTCACTGAACAGCATGGATATTCAAGGCACACAAGGTATGCGTATCAAACTGCAACCTATTCCCTACATAAATGCCCTAGAGCCTTGGTCAAAAGTAGTGTACTATATACAGAATAGGGTGCCATTTGGGATACAGCAGTGGCATGGGACAGAGGGAGCTGTGGTATTTCCAAAGCTTGTGTCAGGTTGAACAGCGGAGTCAATCACCACCTTCCGGAGACACCTGAAACCCCACCTCTTTAAGGAATACCTAGGATAGGATAAAGTAATCCTTCTCACCCCCCCCCTTAAATGATTTAGATGCACTATTGTAAAGTGGCTGTTCCACTGGATGTCATAAGGTGAATTCACCAATTTGTAAGTCGCTCTGGATAAGAGCGTCTGCCAAATGACTTAAATGTAAATGTAACAATCAAGACTTCGCAAGGTGAATCCCTTATGAAGGTAGGTTGTAGCTCAAAATGACACTAATCCCTACATAGTGCACTTCTTTTGACCAGGACCCATAGAGCTCTATATATTGGGCTCGCCTAGCGGTTAACAGTGTTGCGCAAGAAACCGAAAGGTTGTTGGTTCAAATCCCCTTCTGCCCTTGAACAAGGCAGTTAACCCCCAACATATACTCCCCGGGCATCGATGACGTGGGTGTCGATTAAGGCAGCCCACCACACCTCTCTGATTCAGTGGGGTTGAGTTAAATGCAGAAGACATTTGTTGAATGCCTTCAGTTGTGCAACAGAGTAGGTATTCCATTTCCCCTTCCTTCTCGTGACTATATAGGGAATAGGGTGCAATTTGGGACGCAAGGCATAAAACGCATGTTCTATTGGGGTTAGAAAAATTTAAATGACCAGCGTTAGTGAAATATTTTTGGGAAAAAAGAAAAGTTCTATACACACACCCGCCACAAAATAAAGCAGACATACAGTAGGTGACTGCCGGTTAGAGAAATATTAATGTGGAAATAGTTTTTATAAACAGATGGAATTAAAAAATATTAAAATCAATCCACACCGAGCAGGTAAAAGGGCCAGTGGTATTATCATTTAACCAATTATCTCTCCTTCCTCCCAAAGTGTGCACTTTGCTTCACTGATTTGAAAGGAAATGGCTGGTATAAGGAAAACGTGGAAACTCCCACGAGCTCATGCCGCTGCCAATCCAATGTTTTGAGATTTGTGGGAAGCAGTGAACAAGAGCACACTTCAGGAGAAAAGGGAGATGTTATTGGGACGCAACCGCATTCATCGTTGTTGCCGTAGACTCCTGAGTATATCCTGTTGCTAGCCCTGGCTATACCACGAAAGACGACTTCTGTTTGAATTCCCCCTGAAACAGACAGAGAAGACTGCAATTACAAGACTACCTTTTCACTGTAATACAAGACCAAAGAACAGTAACCATTAAGTCTTTAGATGGTCCTCTGCAGCTCAGTTGGTAAAGCATGGCGCTTGCAACGCCAGGATATTGGGGCCCGATTCTCGGGACTACCCACATGTAAAAATGTAGGCACCTATGACTGAGTCGCCTTGGATAAAAGCATCTGCTAAATATTATATATTTCCCTGACAACCAAACCATATAATACACTACAATCGTAATAAACATCTAATTGTCAGAAATTGAATTTGAGAGCAGAGAAAAAAGCATATAGAAATTATTTTCATCACAATAATGTCTATTATCTTTTGAATAATCTTCTGCTTGCTAAAATGTTAAACATACCAGAGAAATGGAAGAAATACTATGGAAATTAATGTCTAAAAAGCACAAGACTCGTTAAGACATTACAAAGACCGATGAAACTTACATCATCTTCATCGCCATACTCCGATGTTGGCTGGTAGACCACTGAGGGTTTGGGTTGGCTGTAAGAGGAACACCAAGTGAGCCTACAGTGATATCTATAAAGCCATCAGCCACTTTAACGTGTACTATATTGTACTTTTTATATGGTATTCTCTTTTTATGAAATCTTACATAAAATCCTTAAATTAATAAGCCCTCAGCAACAGGGGCTGAGGCAACCAAAGGAGGACATAGATGTAATTTGACACTGGCACTGAAACCCAATTTGCCAAGTCCTGCATTAACATGATCAGACAAAGTAATCAGTTATTAAAGAGTCCACTTACCTTGCACTCTTTTCTGTGAGGACAAAATAAATAAGAGTGAGTTAAATGTAGAGACATTTGTATGATGATTTGAATTTGAAGGTTATAACTTGCAGTTTATAATGTTACAGTCACTGTACTGGGCCCATATTTATTAAAATGTCTTTGAATAAGAGTTATGATCTAGGATTAGGTCTTTTCTGTCCATGCAAATTTATTCATTATGATCGAAAAGTCCAATCTGTTCCTAGATCTGCACTCCTACTTTGAGACGCTTTATGAATACAAGAACAGGAGTGGTTAGGGGGTGTGAGCTCACTAGGCAGGTATCCTTTGCGGCGGGCGTACCACAGTCCAAAGCCTAGCAGGGCCAGGGCTAGGAGAGCCACGATCACCCCGGCAACAATACCTCCAGTGTTGATGTCATCTAGACAGAGAGAATGAGGAAAAATTGGTTAATTTCCACCAAAATGTATGTTGATGCATCTTCCCGCACATTGATAAAAAACATGTTTTTCAGGACCCTGTCTTTCAAAAGATCATTAGTTAATTAATGAACATGCACCTGTGGAACGGTCATTAAAACACTAACAGCTTTACAGACAGTAGGCAATTAAAAGTCAGTTATAAAAACTTAGGTCACTAAAGATGCCTTTCTACCGACTCTGAAAAACACCAAAGGAAAGAAGCCCAGGGTCCCTGCTCAACTGTGTGTTTGAATGTGCCTTAGGCATGCTGCAAGGAGGCATGAGGACCAGGGTAAAAAAATTGCAATGTCTGTACTGTGAGACGCCTAAGGGAGTCAGCTGATCGTCCTCGCAGTGGCAGACCACGTGTAACACCTGCACAGGATTGGTACATCCAAACATCACACCTGCGGGACAGGTACAGGATGGCAACAACTGCCCGACTTACACCAGGAATGCACAATCCCGCCATCAGTGCTCAGACTGTCCGCAAAAGGCTGAGCGAGGCTGGACTGAGGGCTTGTAGGCCTGTTGTAAGGCAGGTCCTCACCAGACATCACCGGCAACGTCGCCACCTATGGGCACAAACCCACAGCCGCTGGACCAGACAGGATGGACAAAAAGTGCTCTTCACTGACGAGTCGCAGTTTTGTCTCACCAGGGGTGATAGAGTCGTGTTTATCATCAAAGGAATGAGCTTTACGCTGAGGCCTGTACTATGAAGCGTCAGTCATGATCTGGGGCAGTGTGTCACAGCATCATCGGACTGAGCTTGTTGTCAATCTCAACGCTGTGCATTACAGGGAAGACATCCTTCTCCCTCACGTGCTACCCTTCCTGCAGGCTCATCCTGACATGACCCTCCAGCATGACAATGCCACCAGCCATACTGCTCGTTCTGTGTGTGATTTCCTGAAAAGACAGGAATGTCAGTGTTCTGCCATGGCCAGCAAAGAGCCCGGATCTCAGTCCCATTGAGAACTGGGGCGGCAGGGTAGCCGCCTAGTGGTTAGAGTGTTAGACTAGTAACCGGAAGGTTGCAAGTTCAAACCCCCGAGCTGACAAGGTACAAATCTGTCGTTCTGCCCCTGAATAGGCAGTTAACCCACTGTTCCTAGGCCTTCATTGAAAATAAGAATTTGTTCTTAACTGACTTGCCTAGTTAAATAAATGTAAAATAGAAATTTAAAAAAACGTCTGGGACCGGTTGGATCAGAGGGTGAGGGCTCGGGACATTCCCTCCCAGAAATGTCCGGGAACTTGCAGGTGCCTTGGTGGAAGACTGGAGTGACATCTCACAGCAAGAACTGGCAAATCTGGTACAGTCCATGAGGAGGAGAGGCACTGCAGTACTTAATGCAGCTGGTGGCCACACCAGATACTGACTTAGTTTTGATTTTTTACCTCCTTTGTTCAGGGACACATTCAATTTCTGTTAGTCACATGTCTGTGGAACTTGTTCAGTTAGTCTCAGTTGTTGAATCTTGTTATGTTCATACAAATATTTACACATGTTAAGTTTGCTGAAAATAAAACAGTTGACAGAGGATTCTTTTTATGAAGAGTTTATAACACTTGAAATGTATATTTTCTAAACCTTTGAGTGCAATGTTCATTATTCATTTCTAATAGTTTAAATTATTTTCTTCTCAGTTGTATTTGTTCATTTCACATGCCTTGGCAAATGTAAACATATGTTTCCTTTGAATTGAAAGGAGAGAGAAAAATTAGATCCATTACCCTGGCTCACAAAGTCAAAATGGGAGCGTGAAACAGTCTAGCATCCTTGTCATTGAGGGGAAAATGAATATGTGCATTCACTATGGCATAAAGACCAGAGCAAATAATGCTAATATTCGGGGGGTGCATGTTACACACGTAATGGAAATAAATTGTTTTTGCATATCCCAACTCCAAGACAACTGCAGGGAGTGGGGTAACGGCCATGGTCACCTGCCCCTGGAGGAATTAGGGTTAAGTGCCTTTGCTTCACCTCGTTGACGCCGGTATTCTAACCACCGACCTTTCGGTAACTTGCCCAACGCTCTAACCTATCTGCTGCCCACATCTAGGTCTGGTTATTGTAAAAGCACTTGCGCGAATGTAAAAACATTGATTCCAGGGGTTGTTAGGAAACATATCCACCAACCAAACCAGCATAACAATATTTTAAGAGTACATAATATGAATTGGCTGCAACAGGATTATCTAGATTTACCGGTGTATGGTATGACCTACATTTGAATGAAGGAAACAATTTCCTAGATCGCTTTCACATTTTTGTATTAGGCCAGTAAGCTACTATCAAAACCAAACAAGAGTGATTCACATTAGGGATGGGGGTTGGAAATAATTTCTCTATTCGAATAGTATCATGATTTATTTTTTGATATACAGTACCAGTCAAAAGTTAAACTATTCATTCCAGGGTTTCTACATTTTGACTACATTGTAGAGTAATAGTGAAGACCTCATAACTATGAAATTTAACACATGGAATCATGTAACCAAAAGTAGTGTTAAACAAATCTAAATATATTTTGTATTTGAGATTCTTCAAAATAGCCACCCTTTGCTTTGATGACAGCTTTGCCCTCATTGGCATTCTCCAATCCATAGAAAACGAAGAGCACTTACGGACTTCCATTCTGACAGCTTCACAGCGTTTCGCAGGGCCGGCATCATTCACAGCCTCACAGCTGTAGTCTCCTGTATCCATCTTAGAAGCAGAAGGAAACTCCTGCGGGAATAGAAAGAGACATTTACAAGCACTGATATTAAATAAAAAAGGGTAAACAATTGAAATAGAGACGCGACTTTGGATACCACAGTACTGTTGTGTTAGCCTGGTCCCAGATGTATGTGTTATACAGCCAACTATGGTCAGCCTGTTTGGCATTCCAATGATCATAGGAGTTTACTATTTAGCACACTTGTTATTAGCCGTAGCCTATATAGCTAGCTCAAACCAACTAAACTGCCACGATGGATATCAGAAACTGGCTTTGATAAAGTAGCCAAACAAAGCCAAAGTAGCAGGGGACACCTGGCTACTGTGTCAGTAGATGTTAAAAGTTGTGACAGCGCTGGAGTTCCTTGGGTACTGAATGCAAGTGTTCATAAAAAAAACACAGTAAGACGCGAGGCTACAGGGCTGCTGAAGGCAGTGACAGTTTATAGCCTCCGCGATCCTTCAAACAAATTACTCCAGGCAAAAGCAACAGATCTTTACACTGAAGTCAGTGGTCCGCTGTGCATCGAGAAGTTGGTGACAGCAACTTTGAAACCATTTGGTAACAGTTCAGTGGCACACCACCAGCTCCAAGAATATGACAATGTTATGCAAGTACAACTCCAGCAATGCGTTGTAGACAGTACAGTAGGCCAGCAGGACAGAGGAGAAAAGACTGCATCGTTCTGACATTTCACCAAGAACAGAGAAGACAATAGCCAACTGTGTGCCCTTGACTTTATAGAAGGTGAAACCACTGCTGGATCTAAGCAAATCCCGATTTGGTGGAAGCGGAGCTGTCGCTCGCCAGGTTTTGCAAACTGAAATCACCCGCTAAGTCTCCAATGTGTTAAATCACAAAGTGTCGCTGAACTCATGAACACAATCATTATCCATGTTTGAAGCATGCTGCATCTCACTGTAGTAGTCGGTTTTGAATCTCCAGTCGCCTTTTGTTTACTGTAATATCAATCTGATATTTTGTTTACTAGGTCCTACTTGGTATCGCTGCTTTGTTCGGTTCGCATTAGCAGTTGTCAGTATTCTAAGTCAAACTGCTATTCATTACTTTGTTTTCATGCATGAAAAACTAGGTTGCTACTTTCCAATGCAAGAACCCCCCCCAAAAAAAATTGTGCCCCCTCACCAATTTCCACTGCCCCCTTAGTCACTTTATCCCAGCGACGGGTCTAGAAACGCCTGCAGTGGGGAGCGCACCTGGCCTGGGATAATCAGCTGTGTCATGGCTACCAGTGATGGGCACACTTAAGGGATGAATGGTCTCGAGACAGAATTGGCAATTGCTGCTGTCAGATTGACCAGATTATTACTTCCAATAATTGCAAGAGGGTCTTCAATACAATAGCTAGAATGCAGTTATACTTTTAAACCGTGATCCTATTGGTTTTCAATTTCATTAAGCAGTTAGTGTTTAACCAGGCAAAGCCCCCCAAAAAATAAAAAAAAATAGAGTAGGCTGGTGACTGTTGGTTACAAGGAAGCAAGCGAGTCGCCTGCGCGATGTGTTGACTACGATCAGAAGCAGACCCGGAGCAGAGCCTGCACACACTCAGCACTTTCTTCGCCACAGCTGCTAGCTAGAAAACAGAACCCTTGCTCCTCTGCGCACAGTGTTGTTAATATTCTGCATATACAGTAGTAGCCTGTCCAGTGCAAATACAAGCAGGAAGGCGAGTGAGTAACCAATGGTCGAGAAGGCGAGTCTGAGGTCAGAGTCAAAAGTCATGAAAATCATGACTCCGATTACAACACTGGACTAATTCCTTTAACCTTTTTGGGATAGGGGGCAGCATTTTCACTTTTGGATGAATAGCGTGCCCAGAGTGAACTGCCTCTTACTCAGTCACAGATGCTAATATATGCATATTATTAGTAGTATTGGATAGAAAACACTGAAGTATCAAAAACTGTTTGAATGATATCTGAGTATAACAGAACTCATATGGCAAGAAAAACCTGAGAACAACCAACCAGGAAGTGGGAAATCTGAGGTTTGTAGTTTTTCAAAGCTTGACCTACCGAAAAACACATTGAGATATGGATGAGGTTGCACTTCCTAGGGCATCCACTAGATGGCAACCGTCACTGACTCACATGAGTCAGTGGTCTGGCAGAGAGCCTTGGTCTCATGACACGCGGTTTCAGAGTTAACTCTCAGTTCCTTTCTTTTATGTTACCTTTATTTAACCAGGTAGGCAAGTTGAGAACAAGTTCTCATTTTCAATTGCGACCTGGCGAAGATAAAGCAAAGCAGTTCGACAGATACACATGGAGTAAAAACAAACATACAGTCAATAATACAGTAGAAAAATAAGTATATACACAATGTGAGCAAATGAGGTGAGATGAGGGAGGTAAAGGCAAAAAAAGGCCATGGTGGCAAAGTAAATACAATATTGCAAGTAAAACACTGGAATGGTAGATTTGCAGTGGAAGAATGTGCAAAGTAGAAATAAAAATAATTGGGTGCAAAGGAGCAAAATAAATACAGTAGGGAAAGGGGTAGTTTGGGCTAAATTATAGATGGGCTATGTACAGGTGGAATAATCTGCACTGCTCTGACAGCTGGTGAGGGAGATAAGTGTTTCCAGTTTGAGATTTTTGTAGTTCGTTCCAGTCATTGGCAGCAGAGAACTGGAAGGAGAGGTAGCCAAAGAAAGAATTGGTTTTGGGGGTGACCGGAGAGATATACCTGCTGGAGCGTGTGCCACAGGTGGGTGATGCTATGGTGACCAGCGAGCTGAGATAAGGGGGGACTTTACCTAGCAGGGTCTTGTAGATGACCTGGAGCCAGTGGGTTTGGCGACGAGTATGAAGCGAGGGCCAGCCAACGAGAGCGAACAGGTCGCAATGGTGGGTAGTATATGGGGCTTTGGTGACAAAACGGTGATGTGATAGACTGCATCCAATTTGTTGAGTAGGGTATCGGAGGCTATTTTGTAAATGACATCGCCAAAGTCGAGGATTGGTAGGATGGTCAGTTTTACAAGGGTATGTTTGGCAGCATGAGTGAAGGATGATTTGTTTTGAAATAGGAAGCCAATTCTAGATTTAACTTTGTATTGGAGATGGTTGATGTGGGTCTGGAAGGAGAGTAACCAGACACCTAGGTATTTGTAGTTGTCAGAGCCGTCCAGAGTAGTGATGTTGGACAGGCAGGCAGCGATCGGTTGAAGAGCATGCATTTAGTTTTACTTGTATTTAAGAGCAATTGGAGGCCACGGAAGGAGAGTTGTAATGGCATTGAAGCTTGCCTGGAGGGTTGTTAACACAGTGTCCAAAGAAGGGCCAGAAGTATACAGAATGGTGTCGTCCGCGTAGAGGTGCATCAGAGATTCACCAGCAGCAAGAGCGACATCATTGACGTGAACCCTGTGGCACTCCCATAGAGACTGCCAGAGGTCCAGACAAACAGGCCCCCCTGATTTGACACACTGAACTCTATCAGATAAGTATTTGGTGAACCAGGCGAGGCAATCATTTGAGAAACCAAGGCTGTAGAGTCTGCCGATGTGGTGATTGACAGAGTCGAAAGCCTTGGCCAGATCAATGAATACAGCTGCACAGTATTGTTTATCGATGTCGGTTAAGATATCGTTTAGGACCTTGAGCGTCGCTGAGGTGCACCCATGACCAGCTCTGAAACCAGATTGCATAGCAGAGAGAGTATGGTGAGATTCAAAATGGTCGGTAATCTGTTTGTTGACTTGGCTTTCAAAGACCTTAGAAAGGCAGGTTAGGATAGATAAGTCTGTAGCAGTTTGGGTCAAGAGTGTCCCCCCTTTGAAGAGGGGGATGACCACAGCTGCTTTCCAATCTTTGGGAATCTCAGACGACATGAAAGAGGTTGAACAGGCTAGTAAGAGGTGGCAACAATTTCGGCAGATCATTTTAGAAAGAAAGGGTCCAGATTGTCTAGCCCGGCTGATTTGTAGGGGTCCAGATTTTGCAGCTCTTTCAGAACATCAGCTGAACGGATTTGGGAGAAGGAGAAATGGGGAAGGCTTGGGTGAGTTGCTGTGGGGGGTGCAGTGCTGTTGACCAGGGTAGGGGTAGCCAGGTGGAAAGCATGGCCAGCTGTAGAAAAATGCTTATTGAAATTCCCAATTATAGTAGATTTATCAGTGGTGACAGTGTTTCCCATCTTCAGTGCAGTGGGCAGCTGGGAGGAGGTGTTCTTATTCTCCATGGACTTTACAGTGTTCCAGAGCTTTGAGTTAGTGTTGCAGGAAGCCAATTTCTGCTTGAAAAAAAACTGAAGACAAAGGAATTCTGCAGTTGAAACTTGGATGTTATGTTGAAAACATCCTAACGATTGATATCATACATAGTTTGACATGTTTCTAAAGGACTGTAACGGAACTGAGTTTTTTTCTGGAAGAAATCTCAGACCTTTCAAAATATGCTTTTCAACCATCGCTACACAAGCATTTGTGTAAGAGGTATTGATAGCTAGCATAGCATTAGCCTAGCATTCAGCAGGCAACATTTTCACAAAAACAAGAAAAGCATTAAAATAAAATAATTTACCTTTGAAGAACTTTGGATGTTTTCAATGAGGAGACTCAGATAGCAAATGTTCAGTTTTTACAAAAAGATGCGTAGGAGAAATCGCTCATGAAAATGTTCATCACGTTTGGCTAAGAAAAAAAACTGAAAATTGACATTACAACGCTGAACTTTTTTCCAAATTAACTCCATAATATAGACTGAAACATGGCAAACGTTGTTGAGAATCAATCCTCAGTGTTTTTCACATCTATTCGATGATAAATCATTCGTGGCAGTTGCCTTTCTCCTCTAAACCTAATGGAAAAGTGGACGCAGCTGGAGATAATAATTTCAATAATTTCGACGGAGGACACCAAGCGGACACCTGGTAAATGTAGTCTCTTATGTTCAATCTTCCAATGATATGCCTACAAATACATCAATGCTGCAGACACCTTTGGGAAACGACAGAAAGTGTAGGCTCATTCCTGGCGCATTCACAGCCATATAAGGAGACATTGGAACGCAGCGCATTCAAAATCTGGGGCACTTCCTGTATGAAATTTCATCTTGGTTTCGCCTGTAGCATTAGTTCTGTGGCACTCACAGACAATATCTTTGCAGTTTTCTTTCCAAAGCTGTCAATTATATGCATAGTTAAGCATCTTTGTGACAAAATCTCGTTTTAAACGGGAACGTTTTTTTTTATCTAAAAATTAAAAGAGCACCCCCTATATCGAAGTTAAGAAGTTTCTTTAATTCTGTGAATAACAGTTGTATCTTTTATCAATGTTTATTATGATTATGTCTTACTGCAGATTATGTAAAAATAGGCCTACATAAAGCCAACAAATAAAACATTGCTGAAAATATCCTGATTAAAAATATATTTATTTTATCACATTGGCTGCACTGTCCTGCCTGCAACAAATATGAAACATTGTATCAACTATTAACTTGGGTCTGGCTCAAAGCTTGTGCTTGCAAACTTGCAACATTTTATAAAATATTCTGGGCTCTGAGTATCATGTGCTAGTGAGCTTGGAACAGACAGCTTTAGGCCAGTTGCTTGACTTAACCAGCACCTCAAGTTTACTGCTTGAACTCCTTTTCTAGAATATTAGCGCGAATGTATTGTGGAGCTCCCAAAATGATTACAGGAACCTATTATTTCAGTCCAAGTAGAGCACTGATAAGTAATCAGGCAGGCATATTTTATTACATTTCCACTGGACCAGAGAACGAAATTTGTGGTTACAGAAGTTATTGAAAGGGAGAAAACTGTAAAGATTTTTCAAATACATTGAGGAAATATTGTAATTATCAATGGATGTAAAAACAGACTTTGTTTGCTTACGGTTTGAGGTGAAGGAAAATATTCCTTTGAGAAGCTCCACAGGTGGTGGTGCGTTAAGCCAATCAGAAATAGTCAGATCCCAAAATGGGCACATTTATGAGGCTATATTTGCTTGCAGGCATGGTAGCCTATAGCCTAGTTGCACAAGTAAAGAAATACAGTACGCTTTTAGTTGATGTTATAGGCTACTTAGCTAAATTGCCATAAACAATTAATAACCTTATGGATAGGGGAGAGGCTAGCGTCTCAAGTGGCCAATAGCCTCGGGAAATGCAGAGCGCCAAATTCAAATAAAACGCTTTAAAACTCAAACTTTCATTAAAATCACACGTGCAGGATACTCAATTAAAGCTAGACTCGTTGTGTATCCAGCCAACATGTCAGAATTTAAAAATGCTTTTCGGCGTAAGCATGAGAAGCTGTTATCTGATAGCATGCACCCACTTGAACCAGTTGTAAACAAAAGAACTAGCATAGCAGGCGCTACACAAACCGCTGAAATAAAATATAAAACATGCATTACCTTTGACGAGCTTCTTTGTTGGCACTCCAATACGTCCCATAAACATCACAATCATCATTTTTTTCGATTAATTCCGTCCATGTATACCCAAAATGTCCATTTATAAAGCAGGTTTGATCCGGAAAAAAACAGCTTGCCAAAACACACCGTCACTACAAAACATTTCAAAGGTTGCCTATAAACTTTGCCAACATATTTCAAACTACTTTTGTAATACAACTTTAGGTATTTTTAAATGTTAATAATCAAATAAAATTGTAGACGGGGCAATCTGTATTCAATAGAGCAAGTAAACAAAACGTGCACAATTTTTCCTCTTGCGTAACTTTCAGTGTAATTTTGTTCCAGGATGTCCTTCTTCGTTGCACCAATGATTAACTTCAACCAAATTCCGAAGACTGGTGACATCCTGTGGAAGTCGAAGGAACTGTAAAATGGTCGCTATCAAATATCGCTTGGCAAAGACAACTGAGGGAACGGTCAGAGGCAAAAAATACATACATTTCTGAACAGTTTTTCCTCTGGGTTTTGCCTGCTACATAAGTTCTGTTATAGTCCCAGACATGATTGAACCAGTTTTAGAAACTTCAGTGTTTCCTATCCACACCTACTAATCATATGCATATAATATATTCCTGGCAGCTCCTCACCAGACATCACCGGCAACAGCGTCACCTATGGGCACATTTATCGTCGAAGGAATGAGCGTTACACCGAGGCCTGTACTCTGGAGCGGGATCGACTTGGTAGAGGGTCCGTCATGATTTGGGGCAGTGTCTCACAGCATCATTGGACTGAGCCTGTCATTGCAGGCAATCTCAACGCTGTGCGTTACAGGGAAGACATCTTCTTCCCTCATGTGGTACCATTCCTGCAGGCTCATCCTGACATGACCCTCCAGCATGACAATGCCACCAGCCATACTGCTCGTTCTGTGTGTGATTTCTCTCGACAGGAATGTCAGTGCTCTGCCATGGCCAGCGTAGAGCCTGGATCTCAATTGGATCCCATTGAGCAGGTCTGGGACCTGCTGGATCAGAAGGTGATGGCTAAGGCCATTTCCCCCCAGAAATGTCCAGGAACTTGCACGTGCCTTGGTGGAAGAGTGGGGTAACAGCTCACAGCAAGAACTGGCAAATCTGGTGCAGTCCATGAGATACTGACTTATTTTTGATTTTGACCCCCCCCCCCCCCTTTGTTCAGGGACACATTATTCCATTTCTGTTAGTCACGTCTGTGGAACTTGTTCAGTTTGTTTCTGTTGTCTTATATGCATACATAAAACGCAGTTGACAGTGAGGAAGTTTCTTTTTTTTGCTGAGTTTAGTAAAATCCAAGATCATTCTGACTTCCTTTTATATAGAAAGGGCTCAAGAGGAATGATGTTCAGAAAAATATAGCCAAGAGGGGGTACTCCACTGACAAAATTGCAGAGAACAAAAGCCAACAAAATTAATTCTAAGAATTAGGATGTAGAAACTGTCAAAAACAGATCTAGTAGTAACGCCGAGACATTATGAGTGAGGTGGTTTCCAACAAAACAATGGTGGCTAATGAATTCAACTCATATTTTACTTCTGTTGCCAATAAGTTGGTTAGCAACTTACCCCATCACTTGTTTGGGAATTAACAACTCAAGAGCTACTACGCCAATCTGGGGTCCAACCCAACTCTTTCTCCTTTAAAAAGTGTTTATGTAGGCAAGGTAGCTAAAATGCTAGTGGAGCTTAACTACTCCAAAGCCACTGGCTTGGATGCTATACCAGCAAAGTTGTTGAGATGCAGCAGTTCAAATTGCCCCATGTATTACTCACATAATTAACCTCTTGATCTAGGTACATTCCCAAACAAAAAATGGCCAGTCATTAATTTGCACAAGGACCAACCGTGGGCACTACAGATGAAATCCTCACTGTCAAGATCAAACTCTTAGCGTGTGGTCCATGAGCAGCTCTACTTGTAAATAATCTCATTAATGAATTCCAGTCAAGGTTCATAAAATCATACTCTACCGACTAATACTTAAAAATGTCCACATAAGGAAGGAGATTGATAATGGTGCAGCTTAACCTCAAGGCTTTTGATACAGTTAATCATAACATCCTACTTGCCAAGTTAGAGGCTCCGGGTTGGGAAGTACCACTCTTGAATGGGTTGTATGTCCTACTTGCTAGGGAGGGAACATGTGGTTGAAGTAAATGGTTTGCCCTCCAAGGCTAAACCCATAAGCGGTGGATGGCCATATATGGGAGCATGCTAAGGCTTCGGTTATTACGAACTAGAGGTCGACCGATTAATAACCTTTCTAGGGCAGGCGTTCCGCTAGCGGAACCCCCTTAACATTCCGCTGAAGAGGCAGTGCGCGAAATTCAAAAATATTTTTTAGAAATATGTAACTTTCACACATTAACACATCCAATACAGCAAATGAAAGAAACTTCTTGTTAATCTACCCATTGTGTCCGATTTCAAAAATGCTTTACAGCTAAAGCACAACATATGTTAGGTCATAACCAGGTCTAAAAAAAAAACTGCCATTTTTACAGCCAAAGATAGGAGTCACAAAAAGCAGAAATGTAGATAAAATTAATCACTAACCTTTGATGATCTTCATCAGATGACACTCATAGGGACATTATGTTACACAATACATGTATGTTTTGTTCAATAATGTGCATATTTACATCCAAAAATCTCAGTTTACATTGGCGCCTTACGTGCAGTAATGTTTTGACTCCAAAACATCCAGTGATGTTGCAGAAATACTCATAAAACATTGATAAGTGTTATTCACAGAATTAAAGATAAACTTCTTAACTTGAGTGTAGGGGGCAGTATTTAGATTTTTTGGATGAAAAACATACCCATTTGAAACTGCCTGTTTCTCAGGCCTAGAACACATAATTATCAGATTAGGATAGAAAACTAAAGTCTCCAACTGTCAAAATATTGTCAGAGTATAACAGAACTGATATTGCAGGCGAAAACCTGAGGAAAAGCAAACCAGGAAGTGGCATCTATTTTGAAAGCTCCAAGTTCCATAGCCTGCCTTCGCTCCATTTAAAGGGATATCAACCAGATTACTTTTCTTATCACTTCCTCAAGGTGTCAGTCTTTAGACAGTTTCAGGCTTTTATTTTGAAAAATGAGTGAGAAAGATGACATCGCGCCAGTGGATAGCTGGGTGTCCGCATGAGTTTTGCTTGCGCAACCGGAGTGGGGCAGCCATCGTTTCTCCCCCTCCTATTGAAAAAGTGATTGTCCCAGTTGATATTTTATCAATTATACATTTTCAAAACAACCTGAGGAATGATAAAAAAACATTTGACATGTTTCTGTGGACATTACGGATAGTATTTGGAATTTGTCTGCAATGTAGTGACCGCTCGAGCCTGTGGATTTCTGAACGCACCAAACAAATTGAGGTATTTTGGATATAAAAATAATCTTTATGGAACAAAAGGAATATTTGTGTAACTGGGAGTCTCGTGAGTGCAAAGATCTGAAGATCAAAGGTAAGTGATTCATTTTATTGCTTTTCTGATTCGTGACCAAGGTACTTTGATGCTAGGTGTTCATAATGCTTTGTCTAGTGATCGATAAACTCAAATGCTTGGATTGTTTCGCTGTAAAGCATATTTTCAAAATCTGACACGACAGGTGGATTAACAAGCTAAACTGTGTTTTGCTATATTGCACTTGTGATTTCATGAAAATTAAATATGTTTAGTAATTTTATTTGAATTTGGAGCGCTGCAATTCAGCGGGTGTTGATGAAAATAATCCCGCTAACGGGATGGGGTGCATCAAAAGCAATCGTTGCACAACTGTACCTAACCATAAACATCAATGCATTTCTTAAAATCAAGACCCGACGTATATATTTTTAAACCTGCATATTTAGCTAAAAGAAATCCAGGTCAGCAGGCAATATTAACCAGGTGAAATTGTCACTTCTCTTGCGTTCATTGCACGCAGAGTCAGGGTATATGCAACAGTTTGCCTAATTTGCCTGAATTTTACCTAATTATGACAACATTGAAGGTTGTGCAATGTAACAGGCATATTTTGACTGATGGATGCCACCCGTTAGTTAAAATACGGAATGGTATTTCACTGAAAGAATAAACGTCTGGTTTTCGAGATGATAGTTTCTGGATTCTACCATTTTAAATGACCTAAGGCTTGTATTTGTGTGTTATGTTATAATTAAGTCTGATTTGATAGAGCAGTCTGACTGAGCGATGGTAGGCACCAGCAGGCTCGTAAGCATGCATTCAAACAGCACTTTCGTGAGTTTTGCCAGCAGCTCGGCGCTGTGCTTCAAGCATTGAGCCGTTTATGACTGCAAGCCTATCAACTCCCGAGATTAGGCTGGTGTAACCGATGTGAAATGGCTAGCTAGTTAGCGGGGTGTGCGCTAATAGCGTGGCAAACATCACTCGCTCTGAGACTTGGAGTAGCTGTTCCCCTTGCTCTGCAAGGGCTGCGGCTTTTGTGGAGCGATGAGTAACGCTGCGTCGAGGGTGGCTGTTGTCGATGTGTTCCTGGTTCGACCCCAGGTAGGGGCGAGGAGAGGGACGGAAGCTATACTGTTACAATGGCAATGCTAAAGTGCCTATAAGAACATCCAATAGGCAAAGGTATATGAAATACAAATCGTATAGAGAGAAATTGTCCTATAATTCCTGTAACTACAACTTCTTACCTGGGAATAATGAAGATTCATGTTAAAAAGGAACCACCAGCTTTCATATGTTCTCATGTTCTGAGCAAGGAACTTAAACGATATTGTACTATGTGCCATGTAAAAAAGCTATTACTTTCTTCAACACTTTTTTGCATTATTTAAACCAAATTGAACAGGTTTCATATTATTTGAGGCTAAATTGATTTTATTAATGTATTAAGTTAAAAGTGTTCATTCAGTATTGTTATCATTACAAATACATATTTCTTTTTTTAAATCTGATTAATCGGTATCGGCTTTGAAAAATCATAATCGGACGACCTCTAACAGTCAAAAGTTGACAGCAACTAATTCCAGGGTTTTCCTTTAAATTGTATTATTTTCTACATTGTAGAATAGTGAAGATATAAAAACTATGAAATAACATGGAATCATGTGGTAACCAAAAGTAGTGTTAAATTACAATCTTATATTTGAATAATGTCAAAGTAACCACCCTTTGCCTTGATGACAACTTTGCACACGCTTGGCATTCTCACACCCATGCTTCATGAGGTAGTCACCTGGAATGCATTTCAATTAACAGGTATGCCTTGTTAAGTTAAACACATTAAGAAGGAAAGAAATTGAGCAGATTAATTGTGTTGTGAAAAAGGCATGTTGTATATAGAAGATAGTCTTTTACCAAATAGGGCTAAGTTCATATTATGGCACGAACAGATCAAATAAGCAAAGAGAAATGACAGTCCAGCATTACTTTAAGACATGGTCAGTCAATCCGGAAAATTTCAAATGCAGTCGCTAAAACCATGCGCTATGAGAACTGCCACAGGAAAGGAAGACCCTAAGTTACCTCTGCTGCAGAGGACAATTTCATTAGAGTTACCAGCCTCAGAAATTGCAGCCCAAATAAATGCAGAGTTTAAGAAACAGAAACTGCTCACAGGAGAGACTAAATTAGGCCTTAAAATTACTGCAAAGACATTACTACTAACAGGACACCAATAAGACTTGCTTGGGCCAATAAACATAAGCAAAATACATTAGACCAGTGGAAATCTGTCCTTTGGTTTTAATGAGATTTTTTAATGTCCAAATGAGATTTTTGTGAGACGCAGGTAGGTGAATGGATGATCTTCGCATATGTGGTTCCCACCGTGAAGCATGGAATAGGTGGTGTGATGTGTGGGGGTGCTTTGCTGGTGACACTGATTTATTTAGAATTCAAGGCAGCATGGTTACCACAGCAATACGCCATCCCATCTGGTTTGCGCTTAGTGGAACTATCATTTGTTTTTTTCAACAGGACAACAACCCAACACACCTCCAGGCTGTGTAAGGGATATTTGACCAATGATAGTGATGGAGTGCTGCATCAGATGACCTGGCCTCCAATCAGCCAACCTCAACCCAATTGAGATGGTTTGGGATGAGTTGAATTGCAGAGTTTAGGAAAGCAGCCAACAAGTCCTCAAAATGTGGGAACTCCTTTAAGACTTGGAAAAACATTCCTCATGAAGCTGGTTGAGAGAATGTCAAGTGTGCAAAGCATGGCTACTTAAAAAAATATAATATTTTCATTTGTTTAATACTTTTTTGGTTACTATATCATTCCATGTGTTATTTCATAGTTTGCAACGTCACTATTCTACAATGTAGAAAAAAGTAAAAAAATTCAGAAAAACCTTCCAATGAGTAGGTATCCAAACTTTTGACTTGTACTGTAAATAATGAAGGATGTAGGACTGACCCCAATTAGTCAACCGTTTGGTCAATAGGCTATTGGTCGACCAAGATATACTTTTTTTTTTATTTTTTAAATTCGAGCAGTAGCACACACACACACACACACATATATTTTTTTAAATGGCACACAGGACACCTGTCTGAGTCACACCCATGTCAGTGAACTAATCCATTGTGGAGGCCACGTGGATGGCACACTACAAGGGGCTGCACATCTCAATGTGAATCGTGCCAATTTGTGCACTTTTGTAACTTCATTGTGTGAATTGTTTGCCTTGATTGTTATTGTATATCAATTCCCCATTACATATAAATCACCAGTAGTACATTTACCATTAATGCCTATAATTTGTAATCTACAATGTGCTTGGTTATGCTAATTTCTGTTAATGCATTCAATATTATTTGCAGTTCTCATTGTCAGAGTGGAGAGGTTGTTTGCACAGAGCACAACATATACTACACAAGAGAAAAGTTTTAGTTCATTTCATTCCATTTACGAGTTGTCAATTTATTCATCGTCTTTTGTTCGGAGCGCTACTGTCAATGTTGAGTAAGGACGCGCACGCACTAATGACCTGTGGAGCTTCTCAAAGTAATGTTTTCTCCTCTAATAGCAAGCAAACAAAGTATGTTATTACATCTAATGAGAATGGATGCTATTGTCAATGTATTTATATTTTTTTAAATCTTTCCAGCTCTCTCCCTTTCGATAACCACTCAGAATGAAGGGGGAAAAAGTAATGAGTGGAGATTATGGTTCATTGCTTAGCTTGCTACATGTCTTGACAAAAGACTACACTATGCATGTGTCCATTTTAATAGAACAACAATGCGACAACTGTTAGCCAGTTGGCTTGTGTTCGGTTTTAACAGTCAATCACCCTCGGATCAACCCTTAGAGATGGGTGTGGCTAAAGCTTAAGAGGGTGTGAACCATGCTGAATGGTGTATACAAAGGAGAGCTCTCCAGTAGGTACCAAAACATTCAAAAGGTACTGTTGTCAAAAGTGACTTTACAAGTTGATCAACTTTCAAAGCAGAATTACTTTCCCACTGTTCCTCAAATGCAGGCTATGATATACCATTTTGTAGCCCTGTGTGTGTGCTTTTATCCAATGTAAAAAAAAAAACAATTTCAAACACCATTACATTTTTTGCTACATTAGATCGAATCAAGGTGGTCGGTCACATATGCCAAACACTATCATGAAAGAGGGCCACAATGGATATAAGTACACTGCTTATCCTCGATAATTCTTAATCAAGTGCATAATTGTGTACGTGTACGCAATACGTTTTGCTCCAATGTGCTCAAATGAATATGACCCAGGTTAATGTTGTATAGGCCTAGCAATGAGAGTTGGGGTGAAAAGGACGCAGGAACACTGACCAGGTTACCATTAACAGTGTTGATCTTGTAGGTGTAGTTCCTGAAGGCAGCGAACTTGCTGGGGTCCTCAGGGAGAGGGTTATTGTCTTTGTACCACTTGTAGGTAGGGGGAGGTGATCCCTGGGCATCATGGCAGGAAAGCAGCACGCTACGTGCCGTTGTCACAGAGGTTGGGACCCTACACATAGGCATGGATGGAGGCACTGCAGGAAAAGGTAATATGTTACACTGACATCTTGTTGCGGTATCCTGAATCAATTCACACACAATCATAAAATTGTCACATTACAAGGGAGTTTCTATCCTGTCTATAACATTTACAGGCAATATCATTACTCAAACTCAGATGACCTCCGACGAAGATAATCCCTCAAAGCAGTGTCAAGCTCTTATGTAATAATAAATCGTGTAGTTTGGGTCCTGGATGCTGTAGGTACATCAGATAATATACCAGGGGTATGCTGCATAAAACACTTGTTTACTGTTGTATTCATGTTGGTAATCAGTTTAAAGTAGCAATAAGGCACCTCTGGGGTTTCTGGTATATGGCCATAACACATTTAAGGTCTGTTCTCGCTTAGTTAACAAATGATACAAGTCAAATCTACCCCCTTAAAAAATTTGAGATCAGCTTTAATATTGCAGCTTCCATCAATGTAATTGTCTGCATCATTTCGAATCCCCTCACATTTTTTGTAAATATATTTTAAACAATTTGGGGGGGGGGGGGGGGAATGTAACACGGGATTCTTTATTTTTCCTCTATTGAAGAATGTACAACTTATTGGCTCAAACGCATTAAGGAAAGAAATTTCGTAATTAACTTTAAGGCACACCTATTAATTGAAATGCATTCCTTATGAAGCTGGTTGACAGAATGCCAAGTGTGTGCAAAGCTGTCAAAGCAAAGGGTGGCTACTTTAAACAAATGAAAATGTATTTGAAGTTCAACACTTTGATTCCATGTGTTAGTTTATGTCTTATTATTCTACAATGTAGAAAATATAAAAAGAAACCTGGAATGAGGTGGTGTCCAAACTTGACTGGTACTATATAATGTTTTGAAAATATTTTCTCCTAACCCTACCACCCCTCCTTGGAGTTAACTAATGGAACACTGAGGCTTCCCCTTCCAGTTTATGCATACGATATACATTTTACAACAGTGATCTTTAGTTTGTATTTAATCCAATCCTTCAGACCAAAAACAAGCTAAATATATATATATATCGGACAGTATCAAATGATCTAATGATTGTCTCGCAGTAAAATCTGCAGAGCTGGCACACATCGAAAATTGTAACTTCTGAATCCGGTGTCATCAGTTCATAAAACTTGAACTATTTTGCAATCTGTGTGGCACAGCTGGCAATGTGTGTCTAAATTAAACTGGTATACTTTATCACAATTTTCTTTAGCCAATTTTGGTCTTTATTAATGCAGGGCCGACCTACAAGTTCTTTACTCTTCTCCCCTCTTCCATTTTTGCAGTAATGCTGCGATTAGTTGGTTGTAATTTGGGTAGAGCAGATATTTCCATATTTTTGTTAGCTGCATGTGTGACTTAACTCCACCAGTCCTCTTATATTGTTGACAAAATATTTATTTTATTCCAAAACTAAATGTTTGTTTTATCCATTACTATATTGGAGTTTAACCATAATATTTGTTCCATCTTTTCTGGTGGATTAAACTGAAATAGCAACCAACTTTCTAGAGCATGTTTTTTTTTTAAATGCAATATTTGAGAAAACATGTTTAAATAACCAAAAGTGAGAGGTTGTAATTTGAATAAAGGGGAAAAAGGCCATTCTTGAACTTTGGCGAGACATTCTTAATCTGCTAAAAAAAACTTCAGATACAAAACTTATACATATGACTCATGCCTTTAGTGAGCTCAAATGCTTTAATAATATGAGCTTCAAATTCATATTATATAAATAGGCCGGTCCAATTTTGTCTGGCTCGCCGTTTCCAAATAATATTTTTTCATAATAAAAAAAACAAGTTGCTAGATATAGGCAAGGCCATACGTAAATAGTTAAACTGGGATATGACTGAAGAGTTACTCAAGGTGATTTTTCATACAAAATGGACAGGTATTTTCCATTCTATGGTAGCAAGTTCTTACTTATTTTATACTAATTTCTATTAAAATATATTGTACTGAGATCATATCCTGAAAGAAATTAAGACTGAGTATGTCCACATCAGTCAGACCATTTTATTGGTAAACTGCACGGTAATGTAAATCCAATTTTTTATGATCTAATATGTAACACACTTTTACAATTTTGTTGTAATCCAGAGAGGTTTGAAAAGTATATAGATCCTCTATGAGGCTGTGGAGGGAGCCAAATTGTGGATATAAAAGAAAACATGAATCTGCATACAATGACAACTTTTTTTTAACCCCTGGATTTCTAGACACTTGAGATAATTGGATATGATTTTAATAGCTCACATTTCAAATGGTCTTAATACATATATACAGTGCATTAAGAGAGTATTCAGACCCCTTGACTTTTCCCATGTTATCCTAAAATAGTTTTTTTTTAATGAAAATCCTCAACACAAATTCACAGTGACAAATCGAAAACCGGTTTAGACATTTTTGCAAGAACCCAATGGTCTGACAGAGCTCCATAATTCCTCTGTGGAGGAGAGACTCTCCCAGAACGACAACTCTGCAACACTCCACCAATCAGGCCTTTATGGTAGAGTAGGCAGACGGAAGCCACTTCAGTAAAAAAAGGCACGACAGCCAGCTTGGAGTTAGCCAAAAAGGCCCAGAAAGACTCTCAGACCATGATAAACAAGATTCTCTGGTCTAATGAAACCAAGATTGAACTATTTGGACTGGAGGAAACCTGGCACCATCCCTACAGTAAAACATTGTGGTGGCAGCATCATGCTGTGGGGATGCTTTTCAGAGGCAGGTACTGGGAGACTAGTCAGGATCGAGGGAAAGATGAACTGAGAAAAGTACAGCGAGATCCTTGATAAAAACCTGCTCCAAAGCATTCAGTACCTCAGACTGGGGTGAATGTTCCAACAGGATAACAACCCTAAGCTAACAGCCAAGACAACGTAGGAGTGGCTTCAGGACAAGCCTGAATGAGTGTCCTTGAGTGGCCCAGCAAGAGGCCGGACTTGAGCCCGATCGATCTCTGGAGAGACCTGAAAATAGCTATGCAGTGACACTTCCCAGCCAACCTGACAGCGGTGGAGAGAATCTGCAGAGCAGAAATTGGAAAAACTAACCAAATACAGGTGGGCCAAGCTTGTAGCGTCACACCCAAGGCTATAATCACTGCCAACAAAGGTGCTTCAACAAAGTACAGGGACTGAATACTTAAAATTTGATTTGTTGAAATGTTTTTATAACTTTGCAAAAAATTCTTACAACATCTTTGCTTTGTCATTTTGGTTTATTGTGTGTAGATTAAGAAATTTTTCATCCATTTTAGAACAAGTAATGTAACAAAATGTGGAAAAAGTCAAAGGGTCTGAATACTTTCCAAATGCACTGTACATAATTTCAGACCATTGTATAAGAGATTATCCAAACTTGAAATATTCCAGGCATTTTTATATAAATTCCAGTTGTACTTTATCAAAAGTATTTTAAAAGTCAGCTATGAATACCAGGCCTGGTTTCCCAGATTTCAGTGTTCTATTGTTTATAGTACTTGTCTTATTTTATCTCCCGCTTATCTTCCATGTAAAAAAACCTGTCTAATCAAGATTAATAATATCGAACAATAACTTTTTAATTCTATGCGCTATGCATTTTGCTAGGATTTCAGGATCACAAGTGTAAGGGGCCTCAATTTTTTTTTATGGACTGCATCTTTACACTTTGGTCCCGTTTCAGTAATAATGAAAATTAGGCCTTCTTGAGTATCTGATAGTCTACAATTTGTTATAGGAGTGGTTTTAAAAAAACATGCTAATAATAGTCCTCTAGATTGTACTTACCTAAAACGGTGAGCTTCACTTTGACCTCCCCAAACTTCTGACTACCAGACACCGCGCAGTAATACTCCCCATTATCTTTCCGTGTCACCTTACTGAACCTCAGCATCCCATCAAACTTACTGACACGGTCAGCATACGGTGCTGAGAGAGGGAGGAAACGTTATACTGGAGGAATGGTTATACTCATTTGTAGGGATAACAAAAGTGTTCTGGTTTGAATACAAGAATGGTCTAACCGTTAATGTGGATGAATATACAAGCTAATAATCACAAGTCCTACAAATACAAGAGGCCATACGTAATGCATTTCTTTGGAATCAACAGTCTGAAAAGTTGATGATGTACTTACTGGTAGGTTTCCCATCAAAAATGACATGGGTTGTAGAACCCTTCATGTCCTTAAACTTCCACTCAACTCTGGCATTTGCACCAAAGTCAGCAGAGTGAGTGCAGTAAAGATCAGCACCTGTAGAGAACAGTCTGATCAGTTTAAACCACAAAGCTGTGGGACAAATACAATTAAACGTTTTCAATATATTCTGGATTCCTTCCTTGTAACAGACAATGTGACAGTTGAAAGCTTTTGTTTATTTCAGAAAAGCTCAACATGCTAATTGATAGCCAATTTCTATTCTCCAGGACTTACCTTCATTCTCTTTAGCCCTCACATCTGCATTGCTGGTTGTGACTGTGAAAGCGCAGTCTATACCTGGGGAGAGACCAGTAGAGAGATCAGAGACATTAAAGATGTGAAATTACTTAAGGGATGCATCTCAGCTTTGGAAATCAAACACCAAGTGCTCAAGTCCTAATCTACAATTAACAAACACCTGCCGAGATGACTTTTGGTTTCCGCTGAACTCAAAAGCCTTTCAATTTTTATCAGGGAGTCATATCAATGACCTGCGCCGCTCTCTTTAACCTCTTGAAACTCTAGGGGCGCTATATCATTTTTGGATAAAAAGACGTGCCCGTTTTAAGCGCAATATTTTGTCACAAAAAGATGCTCGACTATGCATATAATTGATAGCTTTGGAAAGAAAACACTGAGGTTTCCAGAACTGCAAAGATATTCTCTGTGCGTGCCCTAGAATGTGAGCTACAGGCAAAACCAAGATGAAACGGCATCCAGGAAATCAGCAGGATTTTTGAGGCTCCGTTTTCCATTGTCTCCTTATATGGCTGTGAATGCGAGATGAATGAGCCTGCCCTTTCTGTCGTTTCCCCAATGTGTCTGCAGCATTGTGACGTATTTGTAGGCAGATCATTGGAAGATTGACCATAAGAGACCACATTTACCAGGTGTTCGCCCGGTGTCCTGCGCCGAAATTGGTGCGCAAACCTCAGCTGCAAGTATTTTTCCATGGAATTCAGAGAAGAAAGCAGGCTTCCACGAACGATATATCAATGAAGAGATATGTGAAAAAACACCTTGAGGATTGATTCCAAACAACGTTTGCCATGTTTCGGTCGATATTATGGAGTTAATTCGGAAAAAGTTTGACGTTGTTGGTGACTGAATTTTCGGTTCGGTAGCCAAATGTGATGTACAAAACGGAGCGATTTCTCCTACACAAAGATTCTTTCAGGATAAACTGAACATTTGCTATGTAACTGAGAGTCTCCTCATTGAAAACATCTGAAGCTCTTCAAAGGTAAATGATTTTATTTATTTGGTTATCTGGTTTTTGTGAAAATGTTGCGCGCTAAATGCTACTCAAAATGCTAAGCTAGCTTAGCATACTCTTACACAAATTAGTGATTTGCTATGGTTCAAAAGCATATTTTGAAAATCTGAGATGACAGTGTTGTTAAGAAAAGGCTAAGCTTGAGAGCAGGCGCATTATTTTCATTTTATTTGCGATTTTCAGAAATCGTTAACGTTACATTATGCTAATGAGCTTGAGGCTATAACTGTATACAGGTTTTTTTTCATAGCCAAACGTGAACAAAACGGAGCGATTTGTCCTACACACATTTTTTTGAAAAACTGAACATTTGCTATCTAACTGAGAGTCTCCTCATTGAAAACATCTGAAGTTCTTCAAAGGTAAATTATTTTATTTGAATTATTTTCTTGTTTTTGTGAAAATGTTGCTGGCTGAATTCTAGGCTTATAGCTATGTTAGCAATCAATACTCTTACACAAATGCTTGTTTAGCTATGGTTGAAAAGCATATTTTGAAAATCTGAGATGACAGTGTTGTTAACAAAAGTCTAAGCTTGAGAGCAAATATATTTATTTCATTTCTTTTGCGATTTTCATGAATAGTTAACGTTGCGTTATGCTAATGAGCTTGAGGCTATAAATAGAATCCCGGATCCGGGATTGCGCGACGCAACAGGTTAAAGCCCTAAGAGCATGCCTGGTGATCTGCCAACCAATGGCCTGAAGCCTACAGGGTGTGGACTAGGTCTTCACGGGTCTGGGATAGGAAATACTGTAGTTGACCCTCTGATCCGGGTCAGTTCCCATTCTGTGTCCTTGGGTCTATGTAACTACAGCTGATAGGCTATACAGAGCCATGGTTGGGTCTAGGACATTTTGCACAAAGGTGAATTCATTGACTTAAGGCCTACCAACAGACCTAATTGTTAACCATAGGAGCAAATTAGTTGAGAACATTTGTCACTCTGGTCTAGACAGGTACGGTCGGATCAACTTTTTGGACCCGAGATGAACTTGTGGTTTGACTAGACAATCACTGTAGTGTATTCATTAGTTGTAGACCGTTTTTCATAGTGAAATATTACTTTCTCCAAATTATTTGAGGGAGTGCACACGGCTATTCTGTGTTGAGCAGTTAAGAAACAGTTCCACCGGTTATGCTTCATGTAGAGTTATTTATGCAACTTCAGTTGTAAGTCAAACATTGGGCTATATGTTTAGATGTTTTATATATTTTAAGGCTGCATGATGCAACTAACGATGATTTGAAAAAAGTAGCATGAAAGGCAGCTTTGTTTTTTTGTGCAGGCGGAACACACTTCAGTCTTATTCACAATAACTAAAATTTCCCGGCTACATCCCGTGTGGCTGTAATGCCACCTAAAAAAATTTTTTTTTTTTGTAAACCCATGCCTTTTGCGGCCAGTGGCCGTTGTATAATAATGATTTTAATTCCCTTCTGCTTGCCAAAGCAACGCTCACTCACATGGCTCACTGTGACCGGGTCAGAGACATATTTCAATGGATGTATGAATTTGAAGCTTCCGCTTGACGTTTCCACTCACTACAAAATATGGTAATGAGGGGAAGCCCAGCGGCAGCAGTGAGAGTAGATTGAGAATGATTTTGGCCTACATCCTGCACATCGATTAAACATTTTATCTAAATACAGTTCCCAAAACTAGAATCTTATACACAGAGTGGACAACATTTTGTAGACTTTAGCCTTTGTCAAAGTTTGTAAAACAAAAGTGAATTGTTTAGGAGTGCAAAAGCAAATTGAGTGATTGCACATGTGCCCTTCAGAGTAGGCGTTCCAACTGAAATATGCAGATTTATGGTACAAAGGGACCATAGGATCTCGCAAACTCATGCTTGGCTCTGTCCACCTCCTTGCTTATGCTGCCCACTATGACTTCTGTTCTCAATGGAAATGAGACTGTATTCCATCTTGGTTTAGTTATAAAAATCTTTGATTGAGGCTACAAGTGAAGCGAACACACGTCGGGTACACAACTGAGCACATCCTTATCCAGATCCGAGGCGCATATTGAAGATATTGGAAGAACTGTATTTTTTTTCTACCAGTCAGATGAGTAGGGTAACTGTAACTAACACTTTTGTACATAGTGCTGGTCCGTAATATTGATCTTATTTTAGCGCCCCCAAAACATATTACAGTTGACCTGGAAGTATTATCAATACCATTGTAAAGCACAATTTCTCCCCTTTCAGCAAAATCAACGACGAGACCGTCAAGATGCCCGTCTCTGCACCATTGAAGAAAATTAGCTCCTTCGGGTATTTTTTAACATGGCAGGTGGAGAAGTGAAACCAACTGTGTGATCATGAAAGGTGTGGGGAAACTGCTTTTTTCACCCGATCTGTCCAACTGATCACCCCTAAAATGTAAATAACACTATAAAGAGATAGATATATATATATATATCTTGTGTGTCAATACATACCTATTTGAAGGTTTGTGTCGAATTTGAATTAGGGCGGTGCTAAAGTTCAGAAGCAAACAGCAGCTGTCACGGATTTAAAATCTTGATGGATTGCAGTGATGAAAGAGAGGGGCTAACCCTGGTGGAAAGAGGCTGTACGGCACAAAATGAGTTGCAAATGCGTGCAGTACGTTACATAGTGACACATCACGATGTAACGTACTGCATCAGAGGGGTCCGTTTTTTTTCATAATGTCTCAAATTAGGTTATTACCGTGTCAAGTCACGCAGAATCGAAAGTAAAACACCCCGGATTTTAATGCAACAGTCCCATTATTTTTCATTTCAGCCTCATTTGAATGCTGTAGTTGTGCAAATTTGTATGGAATGGGGTTAGTCACCGTTACTAGGGGGTAACTAGCACCCCCCAAGAACAACTGCAATGAAGGTCAAGCTAAGAACAATGAAAAAAAAAAGCTAAAGTTGACACTAGGTACAGTGGGGGAAAAAAAGTATTTAGTCAGCCACCAATTGTGCAAGTTCTCCCACTTAAAAAATATGAGAAAGGTATGTAATTTATCATAGGTACACTTCAACTATGACAGACAAAAATGAGGAAAAAAAATCCAGAAAATCACATTGTAGGTTAATGAATTTGCAAATTGTGATGAAAATAAGTATTTGGTCAATAACAAAAGTATCTCAATACTTTTATATACCCTTTATTGGCAATAACAGAGGTCAAACATTTTCTGTAAGTCTTCAAGGTTTCACACTGTTGCTGGTATTTTGGCCCATTCCTCCATGCAGATCTCCTCTAGAGCAGTGTTGTTTTGGGGCTGTTGCTGGGCAACACGGACTTTCAACTCCTTCCAAATATTTTCTATGGGGTTGAGATCTGGAGACTGTCTATGCCACTCCAGGACCTTGAAATGCTGCTTACGAAGCCACTCCTTCGTTGCCCGGGCGGTGTGTTTGGGATCATTGTCATGCTGAAAGACCCAGCCACGTTTCATTTTCAATGCCCTTGCTGATGGAAGGAGGTTCACACTCAAAATCTCACGATACATGGCCCCATTCATTCTTTCCTTTCCACGGATCAGTCGTCCTGGTCACTTTGCAGAAAAACAGCCCCAAAGTATGATGTTTCCACCCCCATGCTTCACAGTAGGTATGGTGTTCTTTGGATGAAACTCAGCATTCTTTGTCCTCCAAACAAGACGAGTTGTGTTTTTACCAAAGTTATATTTTGGTTTCATCTGACATTATCCCAATCTTCTTCTGGATCATCCAAATGCTCTCTAGCAAACTTCAGAAGGGCCTGGACATGTACTGGTTTAAGCAGGGGGACACGTCTGGCACTGCAGGATTTGAGTCCCTCTGCGGCGTAGTGTGTGTTACTAATGGTAGGCTTTGTTACTTTGGTCCCAGCTCTCTGCAGGTCATTCACTAGGTCCCCCTGTGTGGTTCTGAGATTTTTGCTCACCCGTCTTGTGATCATTTTGAACTCACAGGGTGAGATCTTGCGTGGAGCCCCAGATCGAGGGAGATTATCAGTGGTCTTGTATGTCTTCCATTTCCTAAAAATTGCTCCCACAGTTGATTTCTCCAAAACAAGCTGCTTACCTATTGCAGATTCAGTCTTCCCAGCCTGGTGCAGGTCTACAATTTTGTTTCTGGTGTCCTTTGACAGCTCTTTGGTCTTGGCCATAGTGGATTTTGGAATGTGACTGTTTGAGGTTGTGGACAGGTGTATTTTATACTCTCAACAAGTTCAAACAGGTGCCATTAATACAGGTAATGAGTGGAGGACAGAGGAGCCTCTTAATTAAAGAGGTCTCTTAATTACAGGTCTGTAGAGAGCCAGAAATCTTGCTTGTTTGTAGGTGACCAAATACTTATTTTCCACCATAATGTGCAAATAAATTCATTTAAATCCTACAATGTGATTTTCTGGATTTTTTTCTCATTTTGTCTGTCAGTTGTAGTGTACCTATGATGAAAATGACAAGCCTAGTCTTTTTAAGTGGGAGAACTTGCACAATTGGTGGCTGACTAAATACTTTTTTGCCCCACTGTATTTCATGAAAAGTTTAGAGCACAACTCATGAGCCCACCTCCTGCACTGCTCACACCTAATCCAGTCCCCACCTGGAACTAAACAGGGGAGAGATGCCAATTGAAAACCTCTTAAAAAATGGCAATGATTTTTTTTTACCAGGTATGAACAAGTTCTCATTAACCTCTTACACTTATGGTGGCGCTATTTCATTTTTGGAAGAAAAACGTTCCCGTTTTAAACAAGATATTTTGTCACAAAAAGATGCTCGACTATGCATATAATTGCTACTGTTTGAAAGAAAACACTCTGACGTGTCCAGAAATACAAATATCTTCTCTGTGCGTGCCCTTTAACGTGAGCTTCAGGCAAAACCAAGATGACTTGGCATCCAGGAAATGACAAGGATTTGAGGCTCTGTCTTTCATGATCTCCTTATATGGCTGTGAACGCAAGAGGAATGAGTCTGCCCTTTCTGTCGTTTCCCCAAGGTGTCTGCAGCATTGTGACGTATTTGTAGGCAGATCGTTGGAAGATTGACCATAAGAGACCACATTTACCACGTGTCCGCCCGGTGTCCTGCGCCGAAATTGGTGCGCAAAAGTCACCTGCCAGTATTTTTCCATGGGGCACAGAGAGAGAAGCAAGCTTCCACGAACTGCATGTCAATGAAGAGATATGTGAAAAAACACCTTGAGGATTGATTCCAAACAACGTTTGCCATGTTTCGGTCGATATTATGTAGTTAATCCGGAAAAAGTTTCACGTTGTAGGTGACTGCATTTTCGGTTCGTTTCGGTAGCCAGGCGCAATGTAGAAAACGGAACGATTTCTCCTACACACAGACGCTTTCAGGAAACACTGCGCATTTGGTATGTGGCTGGGAGTCTCCTCATTGAAAACATCCGAAGCTCTTCAAAGGTAAATGATTTTATTTATTTGGTTATCTGGCTTTTGTGAAAATGTTGCGTGCTACATGCTACACAAAATGCTATGCTAGCTTTGCATACTCTTACACAAATTAGTCAATTTCTATGGTTCAAAAGCATATTTTGAAAATCTGAGATGACAGTGTTGTTAAGAAAAGGCTAAGCTTGAGAGCAAACGCATTATTTTAATTTTATTTGCGATTTTCAGAAATCGTTAACGTTGCGTTATGCTAATGAGCCTGAGGCTTAGTCACAATCCCGGATCCGGGATGGGGAGTTTCAAGAGGTTAAGAACTGCGACTTGTCCAAGATTAAGAAAAGTGAAAAAGTTACACCTAAATGTATAGTCAATAACACAATAGAAAGATCTATGTACAGTGTGTGCAAATGTAGAAGAGTAGGGAGGTAAGGCAATAAAATGGGCTCTAGAGGCAAAATAATTACAATACAATTTAGCATTAACACTGAAGTGCAATTAAAGTAACTGGGGTGCAAAAGCGCCCCCAAAAAAAACAAATACACAATATGGGGATGAGGTTCTTGGATGGGCTATTTACAGGTACAGTGATCGGTAAGCTGCTCTGACAGCTCATGCTTAAAATTAGAGGGGGAGATATAAGACTCCAGCTTCAGTGATTTTTGCAATTCATTCCAGTTATTGGCAGCAGAGAACTGGAAGGAAAGGCAGCCAAAAAGGGTGGTGTTGGTTTTGGGGAAGACCAGTGAGGTATACCTGCTGGAACACGTGCTACAGGTGGGTGTTGCTATGGTGACCAGTGAGCTTAGGTAAGGTGGCGTTTTACCTAGCAAAGACTTATAGATGACCTGTAGCCAGTGGGTTTGGCGACATATCTAGCAAGGGCCAGCCAACGAGAGCAAACAGGTCACAGAGGTGGGTAGTATAGGGGACTTTGGTGAGAAAACAGATAGCAAACTGGATGTAGTCTATCACAGTGCCGA
Organism: Oncorhynchus masou masou; assembly: GCF_036934945.1. Taxonomy (NCBI): domain Eukaryota; kingdom Metazoa; phylum Chordata; class Actinopteri; order Salmoniformes; family Salmonidae; genus Oncorhynchus; species Oncorhynchus masou. The sequence continues at coordinate 45,123,288 of NC_088223.1, read as the reverse complement.
GTAGTGTTGGAGGCTATTTTATGTAGGATAGTCAGTTTTACGAGGGTGTGTTTGGCAGCATGAGTGAAGGAGGCTTTGTTGTGAAATATGAAGCCAATTATAGATTGGAGATGCTTAATGTGAGTCTGGAAGAAGAGTTTAACCAGACACTTAATATGTGGACATCTACAAATACCTAAGTCAGAACCATCCAGAGTAGTGATGCTAGGTCGGGCGGGCGCTGCCAACAATTGGTTGAAGAGAATGCATTTAGGTTTTACTAGCATTTAAAAGCAGTTGGAGGCCACGGAACAAGTAATGTATGGCATTGAAGCTGGTTGAGATTTGTTAACATTGTCCGAAGGGCCAGATGTATACAGAATGGTGTTGTCTGTGTAAAGGTGGCTCAGAGAATCACCAACAGCAAGAGAGATATCAATTGATATATACATTAAAGAGTCAGCCTGAGAATTAAACCGTGGCACCCCCATAGAGACTGCCAGAAGTCTGGACAACAGGCCGTCCGATTTGACACACTGAACTCCAGCTGAGAAGTTGTTAGTGAACCAGGTGAGGCAATCATTAGAGAAACCAAGGCTGTTGTGTCTGCCGATAAGAATGTGGGGATTGACAGAGTCGAAAGCCTTGACAAGGTCGATGACGGCAGATGCACAGTATTGTCTCATCAATGGGGGTTATGAGATCGTTTAGGAACTTGAGGGCGGATGAAGTGTACCCATGACCAGCTGGGAAGATTGCTTAGTGGAGAAGGTACGATTGGATTCAAAATGGTCGGTGATATTTTTGTTAGCTTGGCTAGGTCTTGAACAGTTTGGGTCTAGAGAGTGTCTCCCCCTTTCAAGAGGGGGATGACCGCAGCAGCTTTCCAATCTTTGGGGATCTCAGATGATACGAAAGAGGTTGAACAGGCTAGTAATAGGGGTAGCAACAATTTCAGCTGAATTTTAGGAAGACAGGGTCCAGATTGTTTAGCCCAGTTAATTTGTAGGGATCCAGATTTTGCAGCACTTTCAGAACATCAGCTGTCTGGATTTGGGTGATGGAGAAGCAGCGGGGGGCTTGGGCAAGTTTCTGCGGGGGTGCAGAGTTGTTGGCCAGGGTTGAGGTAGCCAGGTGGAAAGCATAGCCAGCCGTAGAGAAATGCTTACTGAAATTCTTGATTATAAAAATCAGTGGTGACAGTGTTTCCTAGCCTCAGTGCAGTGGGCAGATGGGAGGTGGTGCTATTATTCTCCATGGACTTTAGTGTCCCAAAGGTTTTTGGAATTAGTGCTACAGGATGCACATGTTTGAAAAAGCTAGCCTTTGCTTTCCTAACTGACTGAGTATATTGGTTCATGACTTCCCTGAAGTTGAATACCACAGGGGTTATTCGAGGCTAATGCAGTACACCACAGGATGTTTTTGTGCTGGTCAAGGACAGTCAAGTCTGGGATAAACCAAGGGCTATATCTGTTCTTAGTTCTACATTTTTTGAATGGGGCATGTTTATTTAAGATTTAACATTAACATTTAAGTCATTTGGCAGACGCTCTTATCCAGAGCGACTTACAAATTGGTGAATTCACCTTATGATGTTGAGGAAGGCACTTTTAAAGAGCAACCAGGCATCCCCTACTGACGGGATGAGGCCAATATCCTTCCAGGATACCCAGGCCAGGTCGATTAGAAAGGCCTGCTCGCAGAAGTGTTTTAGGGAACGTTTGACAGTGATGAGGGGTGGTCGTTTGATTGCAGACCCATTACAGAAGCAGGAAATGAGTCAGTGACCGCTTAGATCCTGGTTGAATACAGCAGAGGTGTATTTAGAGGGCAAGTTGATCAGGACGATATCTATGGAGGGTGCCCATGGTTACAGATTTGGGGTTGTACCTGGTAGGTTCCTTGATAATGTGAGCAAGATTTAGGGCATCTAGCTTAGATTGTAGGACGCCGGGGTGTTATGCATATCCCAGTTTAGGACACCTAACAGTAGGAGGCCAAAAGCTGGGGGCCAAAAGCAAGCGGCAACGGTGAGAGACTTGTTTCTGGAAAGACGGATTTTTATTTTTTTTTAAAGGTGGAAGCTCGAATTGTTTGGGCACAGACGTGGATATTATGACCGAACATCTCTGCAGTAGCCATCTATTTCACACAAATGGCTGGGTAAAAATAGCTAAAAGGCTATAAACTAACATTAACTGTAAAGCTATCAGTCACTCGTGGAAACACTTACAACGGCAATTAAGTTACGTTAACTTTAATGTATTTTACCTCAGACGACCTGTTAACTTCTTCGATATAGGGGGCGCTCTTAATTTTTGGATGAAAAAACATTCGTTTTAAACAAGATATTTTGCCACGAAAAGATGCGACTATGCTAATAATTGACAGCTTTGGAAAGAAAACACTGACGTTTCCAACACTGCAAAGATATTATCTGTGAGTGCCACAGAACTGATGCTACAGGCAAAACCAAGATGGAATTTCAAACAGGAAATGGCCCAGATTGAGGGCGCTTGTCTTCCAATGTCTCCTTATATGGCTGTGAATGCACCTACACTTTCCCCAAGGTGTCTGCAGCATTGTGACGTATTTGTAGGCATATCATTGGAAGATTGACCATAAGAGACATTTACCAGGTGCCCGTTTGGTGTCCTCCGTCAAAATTATTGCATAATCTCCAGCTGGGTCCATTTTACCATTTGCTTCAGAGGAGAAAGTCAACTGCCACGAATGATTTATCGCCAAATAGATGTGAAAAAACACCTTGAGGATTGATTCTAAACAACGTTTAAAATGTTTGTCGATATTATGGAGTTAAGTTCGGCGTTGTAATGACTGAATTTTCGGGGGGTTTTCTTAGCCAAACGTGATGAACAAAACGGAGCGATTTCTCCTATACAAATAATCTTTTTGGAAAAACTGAACATTTGCTATCTGAGTCTCATTGAAAACATCTGAAGTTCTTCAAAGGTAAATGACTTTATTTGAATGCTTTTCTTGTTTTTGTGAAAATGTTGCCTGCTGAATGCTAGGCTTAATGCTAGCTATCAATACTCTTACACATGCTTGTGTAAATATGGTTGAAAAGCATATTTGGAAAATCTGAGATGACAGTGCTAACAAAAGGCTAAGCTTGTGAGTGAATATATTTCTTTCATTTCATTTGCAATTTTCCATGAATAGATAACGTTGCGTTATGATTACGCTCCCGGATACAGGATTGCTCGCCGCAAGAAGTTAAGTTTGCTAGCTAGCACTCCTAGCAGCTCATGCTAACTAAAAATCAGCAAAAAGTCCTCACTGTGTAAATATTTGTATGAATATAACAAGATCCAGACAAACTGAACTAGTTCCACAGACATGTGACTAACCGAAGTGGAATGATGGGTCCCTAAACAAAGGCAGGTCAAAAATCTAAATTAAGACAGTATCTGGTGTGGCCACCAGCTGCATTAAGTACTGCCGTGCACCTGACATCCGTTTTCGTCGCTGGTCATTGCAGATCGCTGACATTCCTGTCATGCAGGAAAACACACAGAATGAGCAGTATGGCTGGCGGCATTGTCATCCTGGAGGGTCATGTCAGGAGCCCGCAGGAAGGGTACCATAAGAGGGAGAATGTCTTGCCTGTAAACGCACAGCGTTGAGATTGTCTGAAATGACAACAAGCTCAGTCCAATGACGATGTGACACACCGCCCCAGACCATGACGGACCCTCAACCTCGATAACACTCATTCCGTCTACGATAAACGCAAATCCAACCATCACCCCTGGTGAGACAAAACCACGACTTATTAGTGAAGAGCACTTTTTGCCAATCCCGTCTGGTCCAGCGACAGTGGGTTTGTGCCCATAGGCAACATTGTTGCCGGTGATGTCTGGTGAGGACCTGCCTTACAACAGGCCTACAAGCCCTCAGTCCAGCCTCAGCCTATTGCAGACAGTCTGAGCACTGATGGCGGGATTGTGCGTTCCTGGTGTAACTTTACACATTCTACAGTCACAAGACGACTTCAGATGGGCCTATGGCATGTCATCTACCGTTTAGATGGGTTAAATGAAAACTGAAATCCTGGACAAGTAAACAGACTAACCTACTATTTTTGGGCAAATTCCTGATGATACCAGTCCCTTGCAAATTGCATCACTGTGTTGAGAGAAAATGTCAGTTTTTGATAAATTGAACGAATAGCCAACATGAATCTACTTTCACAGTGAATGTTTTTGCTTATACATTTTGTAGGAATGAATTGATCACCAAATGCATCATTATAACAATATTGCACCCATTTAAATGCAACCCTTGCTGTTAATACAGTGCACTTGTAAAGTTCAGACCCCTTGACTTTTTCCACATGGTTACAGCCTCATTCTGAAATTGAATTAAATGCCCCCCCCCCCCCCCAAAATCGACACACAATACCCCATAATGACAAAGCGAAATCAGGTTTAGAAATTACATTTACACAAGCATTCAGACTCTTTGCCATGTGACTCAAATCAAATTGTATTTTATTTTAACAAACAACGAACGCACTTAAGAAAAACATGTGTTAAAAAAATACAGTTAAAGAGCAGCAGTAAAATAATGTAGCAAGGCTATATACAGGGGGTACCAGTACAGAGACAATGTGCAGAGGCACCGGTTAGTTTAGGTAATATGTACAAGGTAAACACTCGAAATTGAGCTCAGGTGCATCCTGTTCCCATTGATCATCCTTGATAAGTTTCTACAACTTTGAGTCCACCTGAGTTCAATTCAATTGATTGGACATTTGGAAAAGCACACACCTAAATAAAAACAAGGTCCCACAGTTGACAGTGCATGTCAGAGTAAAAACCAAGCCATGAGATCGAAAGCAATGTCTGTAGAGCTCTGAGGCAGGATTGTGTCAAGGCACAGATCTGGGGAAGGGGACCAAAACATTTCTGCTGTATTGAAGGTCCCCAAAAACAGTGGCATCCATCATTCATAAAATGGAAGAAGTTTGGGAAGACCAAGACTGCCCGGCCTGGTCACCTAGGCCAAACTGAGCAATTAGGGGAGAAGGGAATTGGTCAGGGAGGTGACAAAATATCTGATCGTCACTGACAGAGCTCCTTTGTGGAGATGGGAGACTCTTCCAGAAGGACCACAATCTCTGTAGCACTCCATAAAAATCAGGCCTTTATGGTAGACAGACGGAAGCCACCCAGTAAAACGCACATGACAGGTAGTTTAGGTGCCTTTTGGCAAACTCTAAAGGAGAAACAAGATTCTCTGGTCTGATGAAATCAAGATTGAACTCGTTGGCCTGAATGCCAAGTGTCACATGTGGAGGAAACCTGGCACCATCCCTACGGTGAAGCATGGTGGTGGCAGCATCATGCTGTGGGGATGTTTTTCAGCAGCAGGGACTGGGAGACTCGTCAGGATCGACGGAGAGAGGAACTGAGAAAAGCCAGAGCCCGGACATGAACCCGACCGAACATCTCTGGAGAGACCTGAAAATAGCTGTGCAGCGACACTCCCCATCCAACCTGACAGAGCTTGAGAGGATCTGCAGAGAAGAAATGGGAGAAAGTCCCCAAATACAGGTGTGCAAAGCTTGTAGTGTCATGCCCATGAAGACTCGATGCGGTCATCACTGCCAAAGGTGCTTCAACAAAGTTCTGAGTAAAGGGTCTGAATTCTTCGTGTAAATGATTTTTTTCCCCCTTAAATTTGCAACAATCTCTAAAAACCTGTTTTTGCTTTGTCATGAGGTAGTGTATAGATTGAGGGGGGAGGGGCGAGCAAATTATTCCATTTTAGAAAAGGGCTATAAATGTAACAAAATGTAGAAGGGGTCTGAATACTCCAAAAGCACTGTATAAATCACAATGCAGCATACAACTGAGATACACGTTTGGAACAAGTTCACTTTCTCATCCATAGCCTAAAAAACACATATCAAGTGCAAGTTAGCAGTTAAGCTCACATCTGAAGGCATTTAGGACGTCTTCTACTGCGGATCATTAAAATATCCTAATGATTATGGTCACAAATATTATAGCGACACGACACCAAAGGTGGTTTGGTATGGTTTAGAAATGTGTGAACCAAGCTTGAGTTAAACTGGACAAAAACCAAGGATTCCATCATAACTGTAATTTAGATAGATGTTTTATTTTCATGAATTAAAATGTATCCCATGAGAAAAATACTTTGGAATAACAGACATTTTGGGGCAATAAATACATAACCAGTCTAGTAACACTAGTCCCTTGCGAATAGAGCTAAAGCCTTAACTCCTGCAGAAAATGATACAAATGCACACGTCTGTACTTCTTGAGAATGCAATGCTCAGTTATATAAAATATGTAGAGGTGCTGTCTTCATCATAAAAGCTGATACATTTTGTGGTTGCAATACTATTGCATTTTCTCCCCAGTCCATAAACGTCATTGTTCCACAAAAGATGAGAACTTTACCGATGTAAACTAGATAGAATACGTCAATCTATTACATTATACTGTTGAAGAGTTTAAAAAAAAAACTTGCTTCAAGGGCAACATGACAAAGGAGAAGCTACATGTATCTAATTATAGACAAGTTGACTAACAAAGCCAGAAATAAGCAGAAACATAACTACAATCAGGCAAAACAAACTACATTAAAAAAAAAATTTGTTATGCAGTCTGTCTGTGCGGGCCTCAGATTTTCACAAATAGTCTGGTTGTGGATGGTTAGCCATTGCGGGCAGGTGCACAAACACCTGACATTTGTAAACAAATCTGTGCGCACAGAATGACAGAAATAAGCTTTTTGTCTATCCAGAATTGTTCCATACTGTGATGTTTTATTTCAGCTCCTGAACAAACAAAAAATATAAAATGGGACCAATGGGACCAAATGTTGCATTTATAATTTTGTTCAGTATAGATCATTTGTAGTCTGCAACATGGGAGTGATTGCTTCCTTTCAAGAGCACAAAACATCTACATCTGTGACCCGTTTCAGGTTAACTAGGAGTATAATAGCTAACGAGTTGAGAAAACACCGGTCTCCGGATTACATCTGCAAACTAAGGGCAACCATGGCATCCGACCGGAGACGCATCCATCCGATGTATACAGGTAAGACATTCAGATATTACACGTTTCTAATTGACAGAATGTGGTTTATGCTATTAGCTAGTTAACGTTAGCTGGCTGGCTTGTTGACATTACGTGTACGATCTAATTATTCAATTCTCAGCCATTTGCTTGGCTAGTTCTAGCCGAATGTTAACATTGATCCTGGTAGGTTAGCTACCTGCAGATTCATGCAGTGTAGTAATGAGTTGGGATTATGGGTAATTGTTTAGCTAGCTACATATCTTAAAAAGACTCCATTATGAAAGTAACAATTTCGGGTGCATTTGTAAATTCAGTCTGGCCATCTACTCCGATTTCATAGCACTCGTCAGTGTGCCAGAGCGCAGAATAACTGATGAATTTATGAACGCTCAACACCGGTTGAATACGGCTGGTGTCAGTAAACATCGGCAAAAATAATAATAATTGTTGCCAGCAGCAGTTAGTCACCAACGCTCTGGATAACATGAAAACAGCCTAACCAGCTCTGCTAGGCGAGTAAAATTGTCAGAGTAGGGTGTTCTCTCATGTGTCTGGAAGTAGCTAGCCAGTGAACAATGGTCAAGCACCCAAGCTGTGAGACCGATCGGAGCAACCCTACTGGTCAGCCAGAGCTTCCAGTAAGCCGCTCCGAGAACGAAAATGCTCTGAATTTACAAAATTACAACCTGACAGCACAGTTAGTTACCAACACTCTGGATAACATGAAAACAGCCTAACCAGAACTGGTGGGGCAAGTAATGTTCAGTGAGCTGTTCTCATTTGTCTGGAAGTAGCTAGCCAGTTAGCTTGACTGCTGTTAGTGCAGAACGTTTGGATCAACCCTTAACTAGATGGGTGGGGCTAAAGCATAAGAGGGTGTGAACAATACTGAATGGAAGTAGACAAAGGGCTCTCCAGTAGTAGTAGTACCAAAATATTCAAAGGCTATTTTCTCAAGTGAGTTTACAAGTTTATCAACTTTTCAAAGCAGAATAACTTTCCCATTGTTGCTCCAATGTAGTGCATGATACCATTTTTGGAGCTCCAAGTTTACTTTTATCCAATGTTAAAAAAGGTTGCTACATAAGACCATTTTGAGCCAGTCAGTCACATTAGACATCTTTGAAAAAAGTTGGGTAGAGCTTTTTTTTCCCTCTCAAAAAGCAGCAGTATTTTGGGACTAGTTTGAATAAGCTTAGTTAGTGAGGATCTTAAGGCCAAGAAATAAATCAACCTCCTGAGGTTGAAGAGGCACTGTAGCAGTGTGGTTGTACTACACGCCCCTATCCACAACACTGGGTGGACCATTTCAGATTGTCAGTGATGTTTACGCCGTGGGAACTTTAAGAGCTTCACCTTCTCTACTGCAATCCCGTCAGTGTATAGGGGCTTGCTCCCTCTTCAGGCTCCTGAAGTCCACGATCAGCTCCTTTGTTTTGTTGACATTGAGGGAGAGGTTATTTATTCTCCTGGCACCATTCTGTAAAGGCCCTCACCTCCTCCCTTTAGGCCATCTAGTCATTGTTGTAGTCAGGCCTACTACTGTTGTGTCATCCCCAAACTTAAATTGAGTTGGAGGCATGCGTGACCACACAGTCATGGGTGAACATGGAGTACAGAAGGGGGCTGAGCAAACACCCTTATGGGGCCCCTGTGTTGAGGATCAGCAGGGCAGAGGTTGTGTGCAGTGCGATGGCATCCTTTTTGGATCTATTTGGGCGGTACGCAAATTGAAGTGGGACTCGGGTGTCAGGTAAGGTGGAGGTGATATGATCCTTGACTAATCTCAAAGCATTTCATGATGACAGAAGTGAGTTCTACAAGGCGATAGTCATTTAGTTCAGTTACCTTTGCTTTATTGGGTACAGGAACAATGGTGGACATATTGAAGCAAGAGGGAGAGCAGACTGGTCTGCGCATGTTCTTAGGATGTGGCTAGGGATGCCATCTGGGCTGGCAGCCTTGTGAGGGTTAACACGCTTAAATGTCTTACTCACGTCGACCACGGAGAAAAGCCCACAGACCTTGGGATCAAGGCGCGGTGGCGGCACTTTCTTCGCCCGCGTTGAGGATTTATAGCTTGTCCAGGAGCAAGACTGTCCACCACGTGATTGTTTTTCCCTTTGTAATCCCACGACTGTCTGTAGACCCTGCCACATATATCATGTTTGAGGCATTGAATTGCAACTCCACTTTCTCTGTAGTGACATTGATTACTTTACGCAGGGAACTACACAGTTTGTATTTTGACCATATTCCAAATCACCTTGCAGTGGTACATTTTTTGAATATATATTTAACCTTTAATGTGGTGGTTTGCGCTTTAAGTTGAGCAAACGGTCATCTATCCACAGATTTTGGTTTGGGTAGGTTTTAGTCAGTGTGAACAACATCCCCTATACGCTTCCTGATGAACTCAGTCATCGTGTATACGTCAACGTTATTCTCCGAGGCTAACTGGAACATATCCCAGTCCGAGTGATCAAAACAATCTTGAAGCATGGATTCCGATTGGTCAGACCAGCATTGAAAATACCTTAGCATGGCTACTTCTTTTTGAGTTTGAGCCTATAGGAAGGAAGGAGCCAAATGGAGTCATGATCTGATTTGCCCAAAGGGAGTGGAGGAGAGGGCCTTGTAGCCATGCCAGAAGGGAGAGTAACAATGGATTTGAGTTGAAGCGTGAGTACTACAGGCAAATGTGTTGATAGAACTTCATTGGCATTTTCCTCAAATTTGCATTGTTAAAATCCCCAGCTACAATAAATGCAGCATCAGGATACAGTTGGGCAAAAAGTATTTAGTCAGTTATTTGGTCACCTACAAACAAGCAAGATTTCTGGCTCTCTACAGACCTGTAATTAAGAGACCTCTTTAATTAAGAGTCTCCTCTGTCCTACACTCGTTACCTGTATTAAATGCCACCTGTTTGAACTTATGAGTATAAAAGACCTGTCCACAACCTCAGTCACATTCCAAAATCCACTACGGCCAAGACCAAAAGGCTGTCAAAGGACACCAGAAGAAAGAAAAAATCTAGACCTGCACCAGGCTGGGAAGACGGAATCTGCAATAGGTAAGCAGCTTGGTTTGAAGAAATCAACTGTGGGAACAATTATTAGGAAATGGAAGACATACAAGACCACTGATAATCTCCCTCGATCTGGGGCTCCAAGCAAGATCTCACCCCATGGGGTCAAAATGATCACAAAAACAGTGAGCAAAAATCCCAGAACCACACAGGGGGACCTAGTGAATGACCTGCAGAGAGCTGGGACCAAAGTAACAAACACACAACACCGCCAGGGACTCAAATCCTGCAGTGCCAGAAGTGTCCCCCTGCTTAAGCCAGTACATGTCCAGGCCTGTCTAAAGTTTGCTAGAGAGCATTTGGATGATCCAGAAGAAGATTGGGATAATGTCATATGGTCAGATGAAACCAAAATATAACTTTTTGTTAAAAACTCAACTCGTTGTGTTTGGAGGACAAAGAATGCTGAGTTGCATCCAAAGAACACCATACCTACTGTGAAGCATGGGGGTGGAAACATCATGCTTTGGGGCGTTTTTTCTGCAAAGGGACCAGGACGACTGATCCGTGTAAAGGAAAGAATGAATGGGGCCATGTATCATGAGATTGAGTGTGAACCTCCTTCCATCATTAAGGGCATTGAAGATGAAACATGGCTGGGTCTTTCAGCATGACAATGATCCCAAACACACCGCCCAGGCAATGAAGGAGCGTCTTCGTAAGAAGCACTTCAAGGTCCTGGAGTGGCCAAGCCAGTCTCCAGATCTCAACCCCATACAGAATCTTTGGAGGGAGTTGAAAGTCCGTGTTTCCCAGCAACAGCCCCAAAACATCACTGCTCTAGAGGAGATATGCATGGAGGTATGGGCCAAAATACCAGCAACAGTGTGTGAAAACCTTGTGAAGACTTACAGAAAATGTTTGACCTCTGTCATTACCAACAAAGAGTATATAACAAAGTATTGAGATAAATAAGTATTTGGTCAATAACAAAAGTTTTCCACCATAATTTGCAAATAAATTCATTAAAAATCCTACAATGTGATTTTAAGGATATTTTCTCATTTTGTCCAACATAGTTGCAGTGCACCTATGATGAAAATTACAGGCCTCATCTTTTTAAGTGGGAGAACTTGCACAATTGGTGGCTGACTAAATACCTTTTTGCCCCACTGTATGTGGTTTCCAGTTTGTACAAAGTCCAGTGTAGTACCTTGAGGACCGTAGTGGTTTCAGCTTGGGGGAAATATACCTGGCTGTGACTATAACAAAATAATAATCTTGGGAGATAATACGTCGATATTCTAGGTAAGGTAAACAAATGGAATTGAGTTCCAAAACATCACAATCACACAATGAGTAGTTAATCATGAAACATACACCACTGCCTTTCTTCCCAGAGAATTCTTTATTCCTGTCTGCACAATGTACTGAACCCAGCTGGCTGTATGGATGGTGAAAGTATATCCAGATAGAGCCATCATTCTGTGAAACAGTATGTTACAGTCCCTGATGTCTCTCTGGAAGGAGATCCTTGCCCTGTGCTCATCTACTTCATTGTCCAGGGACTGAACATTAGCAAGTAATATACTCTGAATTGAAGTCCACTACAAAGACAAAAATAAATTTAACTGCAAAATTGCTTAGGAGCTAGAAGCACAGCTTCCATGTCTGTCAGCGTCATCTTGAGGGAATGTCTGCATGGTCAATGCAGCACAAGCAACAATGATGACAACTATGCCGTTTTCACATTGCTTCTTAATATAAACCCACTAGCATTTTATAATTACACTATTAGTTTGTTTCTTACTTCTGCAAACTAGCTCGTCTTTTCTTAGCAAGTTGGGCCTAAATTGTGTTAGCGGCTAATGCTCGTCACTAGTTAGCCAACTAATAAATGTATAGAGTCTGTGCAAAAGTAATTAGCTATACAGCCTGATAATACCTAAATCGAACACCATACCTACTGTGAAGACCTAAATCAGAATGTTGTTTGTGCTTCTAAATCAAAGAGCAATACGCAAAGCATGAATGTTCGCAACATGAATACAATTTCTGCTACTTGAAGTAGCAAAGAGAAAACAAAATATAGCCAAAGATAACAAGGTCCCCTAAGAAACAATTATCCACACTTTGGTTCCTACACAGTCACAATAACTCCTCCCTGGCCTTTCTTCGTTGTCATGTCAAACACAATTCAAAGTGCCCACTATGATATTTTAACTATAGAATTAGAATATTGATTCCATTTCCATGACTCCAACAGTACACCCAAGTGTGGGAATAATAATGCATTTGATTTTTTGAAGTGGTTTCTTGCATCAAACATTTTCAGCCACCTCCTTTTCTGAAGGACAAGTGGATAAACAGGTTAATGTCAAGCCCTGCATGTTTTTGTTTTTTTATAGACTCATGGAATGTAGGCCTGCATTGAACACCACATAATGGCTGCTACTGTAGGCTGAATGATAGCTACATGTTAAAATGTTATGGGATGCATTTTCTCCATTGTTTGATGGTAGGCCTCCATTATGATCAAATAGCCACAGTAGCCTACTTGATCACTGTCTGAAACTTAAAGAGTACAGCCTGTACATCCACATCGATGTAACAGTACATCCACATCGATGGTACAGTAGTGGAGAGGGTAGTAAGTTTTAAGTTCCTCGGCATACACATCACAGACAAACTGAATTGGTCCACTCACACAGACAGCATCGTGAAGAAGGCGCAGCAGCGCCTCTTCAACCTCAGGAGGCTGAAGAAATTCAGCTTGTCACCAAAAGCACTCAAACTTCTACAGATGCACAATCGAGAGCATCCTGGCGGGCTGTATCACCGCCTGGTAAGGCAACTGCTCCGCCCACAACCGTAAGGCTCTTCAGAGGGTAGTGAGGTCTGCACAACGCATCACCGGGGGCAAACTACCTGCACTCCAGGACACCTACACCACCCGATGTCACAGGAAGGCCATAAAGATCATCAAGGACAACAACCACCCGAGCCACTGCCTGTTCACCCCGCTATCATCCAGAAGGCGAGGTCAGTACAGGTGCATCAAAGCTGGGACCGAGAGACTGAAAAACAGCTTCTATCTCAAGGCCATCAGACTGTTAAACAGCAACCACTAACACTGACTCAACTCCAGCCACTTTAATAATGGGAATTGATGGGAAATTATGTAAAATATATCACTAGCAAAGTTGTATTAATGATGATATTTTATGTCTTATGTCTTGTACAGTAGAGCTCCCACTGCGCTGCTCAGTTAAAAAGCAATCTCAACAGCTATCAATCTCAATTCATCAGCTTTTATCTGAAGGTATCAGTGGTGACTGTGTGAACCAAGTTTGGTTTGCCCATTTAGATAAATGATTTGTCCAGATAAAAGCATGGGAACTAAGTCTACAGTGTGTAAAATGAAACCAGAGAATTCTCTTGTCGTGTAAGTTTCGGAGGTGGGGAGGCAGAGCTAGGGTTTCCAAGGTAAAGCAATAACCACTTAACAGGTGGAAAGAATAGGTCCCCTTGCACGTATTTTATGAATGTTTAAAGTCCTTCTAGACCAATATTTAATTCAACTCTTGAAACTAAGCTAATAGTCCTAAGGGCTGGTTTATTTGAAGCCAGTGTTGCACTGTCATTTTAGACAATCTAAAGAGAAGAGTATTACTTTATTGATCCCAAATGTGTTAAATTATTTTATCTCCAACACCTAATTAAAGAGATGAATGCACCTGTACCATGGTAGCCATACTTAAAATGGGTAAGAATTATTGTCCACAACTCTGAAAAAGTAATCTTCCATTCATTACTCAATGGTTATGACAGCAAAGTAAACAATTCAGCTGCAGATTAATAAAAAAATTAATTAAAAAATAACTTGCCTGGGAACCAAAAAAAGTGACTTCGGATATTTAAAAAAAAAGTTCCCTCACAGGTACTCAACAAGCCATAATGTTGAATACAGGTGTACTTTCCTGTGGATAGAGTCTCACATTCCTACCGTCAGAATGACCAACAGCGGTAACAACCGGTAGAACATGTTTAAATGTAATTTTAACCAACATGCTGGCTTGATTTTATGTATTAGGATCCCCATTAGCGACAGTTAATCTTACTGGGGTCCGACAACGGAAGACAGTACAGGCAAAAAGGTAGAGGAAACTTTTCTGATCCAAAATAAATTTTTGCCCGAGGTAGAATTCAATGCAATTCAACGTCGGGTTTCCAGGCAATCGAAAACCCCACGGAGAGAAGGGTTTTCAGCGCCCAAAATTGGCTTCGTGTGAACTACACTTCCTACACAGCTTTATTTTTTAGTTTACACAAATGTGTTCTAATCAAGCCTGACAGCTAACGTTAATTAGCCCAGGTAGCAGCCTTCATATTCCCTCAGTATTCTGTAAACGAGTGTTGTAACATTGACAAAAGTCCATGTGGGAAAACTAACCCTATAAAAGAAAAAAAGCTATTTATTACTAATATGAAAAGGTCATTATGCTACCAAAAAAACGTAGTTGTAGTTTAGTAATAGTTTTACATTAGTTATAATCAAGTTTGTCTTTCCAATACAATATACCGATTGAAACGTAATCTAAGACCAGAAGGGGAGTTTTGATCGACAGAATGAGCACTCACCTGTTGCATGAAGGAAGAGAAACACCGATACCAAGCCGCTGACAAACATATCGGCTCTCGACAAATGAAGCCTTATTTGTTTTCAAAACTGGTGAAGTGTCCAATTTCGACAGTCACTTTCAAATCAAAACGTTTCGATTAATCCAAAATTCTAAGTATGGTTAAGTAATTGTTGAAACTGTGGCCCACTCTGATTGAAATATAATTTCGAAGAACAAAGAACCGACGCCCTACCGAATGCACCTGTGGAACAGTATGACGATTCTTCTTTTAACTGCACCTGTAGAAAGGAATGATTCTTCTTCTTTTAACTTTTGTTGCAGACTACACCTATTGGTGTATTGCTGCCACCTATTGTACGGGGTATTGAAACAAAAAAAATATTCCATTGCGGGACATAATACAAAATACAAAAATAATCCACTTCTTCAGTGATAATAAGGCTCAGGGGCCTGTGTGGACTGAAACATTCAACAGGATTCCTTATTTAGCCTCTGCTGTAAATTCCCTGACTCCCAAAAAACGTTCAGCAACACTCACAATGATGCCTTTTTTTTCTCAGATATCTTCTTTGTTTGTGCTGTGCAGTTTATAACCAATGCAATAAACAAGTCCACGTGTTTTAACATGCAACATGTCAGGATCCATTTGGTGAGCAACATTTACTGATTGATGTCTCTAATCTAATACCATGGTTTCTTCAAAATTACTCCCTTCTTCGACTCTTCTCACCGCCTCTGGATAGGAAACATGCTGGACAGCCCTTATTCTTGACACCTCGGTCTCCTTCACCTCCTTCAACAGGGCACTTCATGAATTCTGGTTCATGTTCGCCACCATAATTGCAGCATGTCTACATACACTTGACACATGTCCCAATAGTTTACATTATCATACTGCAAGGGTTTGGGCACAAAGGCTCTTACAGGATATCTCACATCACCCAAATGTACGTATGACGGGAGAGACTTCTTCAAATAAGAAAATAAAGGATGACCATACGGGTCACCTGTAACGGATGTGAAACGGCTAGCTAGTCAGCGGTGGTGCGCGCTAAATAACGTTTCAATCGGTAACGTTACTTGCTCTGAGACCTTGAAGTAGTGGTTCCCCTTGCTCTGCAAGGGCCGAGGCTTTTGTGGAGTGATGGGCAAAGATGCTTCGTGGGTGACTGTTGTTGATGTGTCCAGAGGGTCCCTGGTTCGCGCCCGGGTATGGGCGAGGGGACCGTCTAAACTCATACTGTTACACACTGCCTCTCCTTCTTCAGTTTTATCCTCTGCACTCACTTCTAGCTCCACTCCAGAGATAAATAACCCCCTTGATAAGCGTCCTGCTTTGCAGATCCACATACGACAAATTCCAATCCGATTTCTTTTTCAGGTGCACAGGCTCTCACAGAATAGCAAATAAAACTTAACCCAAAGATGATGGATATACTGACAAGATTACATGTCTCTCCGCCCTAACAATGGGAGTCGTTGTCCACAAAGCCGCACAGTGGGCTCCCACCTATAGCTCCCACCTATCCTTTCTTTGGATTGGAGGATACATCTCATTATTGTAATCCTTTTTAAAATATTGACATCAACTGCCTGTATTCAATGGATAGAGATACTATACTACTAACCTCATGCCATGAATATGCATAACCATCTCGAGACAACTCCGATATAAAGTGTTTTTTCTCAAAGTTGCTGGGATGTCACATGTCCTACTTATATCAGTAAACTCCTAACAATTTAAGCATAACGAAACTTCTATTTGATAAAACAAACCTCACGTAGCAAATAAGTTATTCATTTTTTTGTTGTTGACCAAATTCGCCACCCTCTCATTGACCTCCATACAAACACTCCTTGCTTGGGGGGCAAAATAGCGGAAAAATGCCACCTGCTGAATTTTCTGCCAATATGGGACTCTTTCTTCCTTGCCTGACCTGACTTTATCAGGAAGAAACTGTCAAAGCTCAACGAGACAGACAGAGTATTTTCAATCTCGCCATTGCTACTGGGTCTACGTCTCACCAAACGACAAGCGTCACAAACACTGTGACGTATGTCCATGTGGTGGTTTGATTAATCCCGCCCGGGCGCCCGTGGAGACTTGTTTCGCATTGGCTGAAAGTTGATTGCATTCGATGTTGACCTGGGACGCCTCCCGGTCGTGAGCCAGGTGCACCGTTCAAAGCCCACGGGGAGTCTGCTCAAAACAAAAGTGACGCAATTAAGCAAGTGTAGTAATCACTAGGATTCTGTTTCCCATGCAAAAGGGATTGCTTTTGATAAAAACGCTTTATCTGCCCTTCCCAATGAAAACTAATTAGACAATTCTAACATTTATTTTATGAAAAATAGATGTATGTTTCAGGACGATGCATCATGCTGCCTTGATATATGACCGAGTGGTGCAGATTACTGTTCGATTTGAGAAGGGCGTGCATCCCTCCCTGCTTTCGCCCAATGATGTTACATCATGCCTGGTGGCATAATCAAAGCATAATCAAATCCGCCCAGCATAAAGCCGTCTATTTGAAAAAGCAGTTGAACTTGTTTAGAGTATTTACAGTATATTCTTTATACATACAGTCTTTGAAGTATAGCCTTTGTGGTATAAAAAAAAAATAAACAAAGAGTTGAATTGTGCAATAATTTAATTGTGTTTTTATTCTACCTTGTGTTATTTTTAGTATTACATATATTGGTTACTGCATTGTTGGGTTTAAAGCTAGCAAGAAAGGCATTTCACTGTACTTGTACACGTGACATTAAAAGTTGAAACTTACAATCATTGGTGTCTACGCAATCAGCCCAGTCGGTAATTCACTTGTCTTCATCCTCCTATCAGGCTGCAAAGGGGTCGGTTTCCTCAACTCAATTTAATGAAAAGGTCAAGCAGTCGAGCAGTGAATTTCAAACACAGATTCAACCGCAAAGACCAGGGACATTTTCCAATGTCTCGCAAAGAAGGGCACCTATTGGTAGAAAAAAGCAGACATTGAAAATCCCTTTGAGGATGGTGAAATTATGAATTGCACCGAGTCACTACAAAGTTACAGGCATCCTTCCTAAATCAGTTGCCGGTGAAGAAGGAAACCGCTCAGGGATTTCACCATGAGGCCAAAGGTGACTTTAAAAACAGTTACAGAGTTTAATGGCTGTGATAGGAGAAAACTGAGTTTAGAGATTGTTTTAATACTCATATGTACAGGGTTTCAGGTGTGATTAAAGGGTACAGTGAAAATCTACAACTTGCACGACTTAAGTGAAATAAAATAATGAAAATGGTCATTTAAAAAAAGGTAACGTTCATAGGAGGAGTAGCCTGGGGTTGTTGAAGTCACTGTCGTGCCTTCTTCCCCATGGTGTCCGTGTAGTTATACCATTTCAGCTTCTCTGAGATGCATACGCAGAGGAATTTGAATATACTGACCGTCTCCACGGCATCCCCGTTGATAAGGATGGGGGCGTGTCCAGCCTGGTTCCTCCTGAAGTCCACAATCATCTTTGTTTTTCTAACGTTGAGGGAGAGGTTGTTTACCTGGCACCACGCCATCCGAGTAATAGCAAACTCTGACTGTGAACCCACTCTCAGCATGGAATGGGATATGAAAAAACAAACATTTCCAATTCACAAGTGTATAATACATACTTGTACATGTGTGAAATAGGACAAATACAAGCACACCCACATAATTATAAATCTCACTCAATCAGCATAGCTGAATTCAAGGTATATTGTCCACTCATGATAGTGACAGATTGTTAATACCATAAATGAATCGATATTCATTTATGGTATTAACAATCTGTCACTATCATGAGTGGACAATATACCTTGAATTCAGCTATGCTGATTGAGTGAGATTTATAATTTCATTTTCAGTGATTGTAAATAAACAAGATATTTCTTTCAGACGAATTTAATAGAAATTACAGCAAATCAACCTATAACACAAAATAATATTAGAGGCTGAAGGTTGTATTAATGTCAGAAATAGGTTAGTCCAAATTTGTAAAACTAAAAATACACAAAGAACCATCAAATTCATTATTTGCTCAGTGACTGATACAAACTGATGTAGAACAACAGTGTCAGTCAGCTGGTAGTGAAACTGTCAACCAATAGACATGGTGTTCGGTTCAGTCTAGCATTTAAATAAGCCTTTTCATAAAATATTTTATTTCAAACATAAAAGGCATCACATTTTTTCTTTCAAATAATGTGTGGCAAGAGCGTAGAAATACCCATATATGGGCAAGTGGTTTGAGGGGTCACAAAATACATTTGATTTCAAAGGTGATAAAGAACACAGACATGAGTATTATGCTGTGTAGCTTAAGTGTTTTTCTATGTAGGATGAATGTCCATGATCATGGGGTGTCCATACAATTGTCAAGGAAGAAAACATCACGGAGGACATCCAAAAAGAGTGCAGTCCAGATTTGTTGGAAGCAACCCTCTGCATACAACTGCCTCCACTGACCAATGTTGTCGTATTCCAACAGCCCACAACATCCTAGACCTTGTTCGAATGCTTTCCAAATACATCCATCCTAGATGAAATTACAGATATAAGATGACTGGGTTGGTGTCATTGGGACCCTACGTTTCACCTCTCCAATCCCATACAGATCAGTTACTACCTCAAGTGAGGAAAGGAGGGTGTATTTTCTGGCAATTCAAACAGAGCCCTTGTACAGGCACCTTTGTCACTTCGCCTTCAATGTGGATCTGCTCCCACAATGCCATTCTGTCTCAGCTGGCTTCTCATCATCTGGTTCTTGGTTTTCCAATCATCAACCTGTGAGTGGGAAAAGGGAATATGTTAATGTGGTATGAGTGTGAGTTGTCATAGTAACCCACATCACCAGCTCTTGACCAACACCGCTCACTACTATTAAGATTAATGTAATGCATCATCGAGGTTTCTTTAGCTATGTATAGATCTTTTGCATGTTTGAGAGGATCAGTCTGAGCAAGGTGCTGCGGATGAATCCCTGGTCTACAGTTCCCCTGCAACTAGTAACTAGTCGTTATGTGGTCAAGGTTAGCAAATCTGTGCAGCACATTGCTCAGACAGATCCCCTTGAACATGGTGATTGTGTGTTTGAGTGGGAACAATCTGAGCTGCTGCAGTACCTCTTGTCTGAGCAACTGGTTGTCCATACGTAGTCTCTCCAGATTCTCCAGGTCCTCCCCCAGTCTGGCGTTGCTCTGACGCAGCTCCTGGATGTAATCACAAGCCTTGGACAGGATCCCTCCTTTACTCTGTAGGGAACAGACAGGACAGGAGGACACCACACTGGTCACAGCATTGGCATCATGCCTTGATATATACAATGAACAAAATTATAAAACACAACATGTAATATGCTGTTTCATAGGCTGAAAAAAAAAATAACCCAGAAATTTTGTATACGAACAACAAAATAAGCTTTTTTCTCTCAAATTTGATTACATCTCTGTTAGTGAGCATTTCTCCTTTGCCAAGATAATACAGCCACCAGACAGGTATGGCATATCAAGAAGCTGATTAAACAGCATTATCATTACACAGGTGTACCTTGTGCTGGGTACAAAAGGCAACTATAAAATGTGCAGTTATGTCACACAACACAATGTCACAGATGTCTAAAGTTGAGGGAGTGTGCAATTGGCATGCTGACTGCAGGAATGCCCACCAGCGATGTTGCCAGAGAATTTAATGTTAATTTATCTAACATGCTTAGCTGCCTCCAACATCATTTTAGAGAATTTTGCAGTACGTCCAGCCAGCCTCACAACTGCAGACGTGTATGCCGTCATGTGGGCGAGCGGTTGTGAACAGAGTGCCCCATGGTGGCGGTGGGGTTATGGTATGGGTACGCATAAGCTAAAACAACGAACACAATTGCATTTTATCGATGGCAATTTGAATGCACAGAACTACCATGATGAGATCCTGAGGCCCAATTCCTTTTAAGGTATCTGTAACCAACAGACGCAAACCTGTAGTTCCAGTCATGTGAAATCCATAGATTAGGGTCTAATGAATTTATTTCAATTGACTGATTTCCTCATATGAACTGAAACTCAGTAAAATCTTTAAAATTGTTGTATGTTGTGTATATTTTTGTTCAGTATAATAATAATAATAATGCCATTTAGCAGACACTTTTATCCAAAGCGATTTACATAGCTTGCTACGGACCACCACCGAGATAATCAATCTCTGTTGAGGGAAGAACTGACTTTTACATATTGTGTATATTTAATTATTCTGAACGCAAGGTCAATTCTTGCAAATGTTCTCAAAATACTTACTTTTATGTTCGCTAGCTGGACAGGCAAACACCGCTGGTACTAAACTGTAAACCAATCAAAACTTGTGTCGTATGCCAATCACGTTATCCTTATCTAAGGTAGTAGACACCTGGTGACATCTTGAGAGAGAGCTTTGTCCGAAAAACTCCTCAAGCAAAGTCTTATTATTTATTTGTAATCTAACTATTTAGTTCTAGAAATGTGACACCATCAATGCAAGCTGTGAAATGACTCACAACTTAGAACACAGCAAGTAATCTAGTTAAAACAAATATATATATTGCTAGCTAGCAGGACCAGATAGTTTTATCACTAGATAGAATGTCAAATTCAAATCAAGTTTTATTTGTCACATGCGCCGAATACAACCTTACTTACAGTGCCTTGCGAAAGTATTCGGCCCCCTTGAAATGTGTGACCTTTTGCCACATTTCAGGCTTCAAACAAAAAGATATAAAACTGTATTTTTTTGTGAAGAATCAACAACAAGTGGGACACAATCATGAAGTGGAACGACATTTATTGGATATTTCAAACTTTTTTAACAAATCAAAAACTGAAAAATTGGGCGTTAAAAAATTATTAATTAATACTTAATCAATAATTAATCAAAGTTAATACTTTGTAGCGCCACCTTTTGCTGCGATTACAGCTGTAAGTCGCTTGGGGTATGTCTCTATCAGTTTTCCACATCGAGAGACTGACATTTTTTCCCATTCCTCCTTGCAAAACAGCTCGAGCTCAGTGAGGTTGGATGGAGAGCATTTGTGAACAGCAGTTTTCAGTTCTTTCCACAGATTCTCAATTGGATTCAGGTCTGGACTTTGACTTGGCCATTCTAACACCTGGATATGTTTATTTTTTAACCATTCCATTGTAGATTTTGCTTTATGTTTTGGATCATTGTCTTGTTGGAAGACAAATCTCTGTCCCAATCTCAGGTCTTTTGTAGACTCCATCAAGTTTTCTTCCAGAATGGTCCTGTATTTGGCTCCATCCATCTTCCCATCAATTTTAACCATCTTCCCTGTCCCTTGCTGAAGAAAAGCAGGCCCAAACCATGATGCTGCCACCACCATGTTTGACAGTGGGTATAGGGTGTGTTCAGGGTGATGAGCTGTGTTGCTTTTACGCCAAACATAACGTTTTGCATTGTTGCCAAAAAGTTCCATTTTGGTTTCATCTGACCAGAGCACCTTCTTCCACATGTTTGGTGTGTCTCCCAGGTGGCTTGTGGCAAACTTTAAACTACACTTTTTATACGACTGATTTATGACTGATTGTTGTCCTATGGACAGAGTCTCCCACCTCAGCTGTAGATCTCTGCAGTTCATCCAGAGTCATCATGGGCCTCTTGGCTGCATCTCTGATCAGTCTTCTCCTTGTATGAGCTGAAAGTTTAGAGGGACGGCCAGGTCTTGGTAGATTTGCAGTGGTCTGATACTCCTTCCATTTCAATATTATCGCTTGCACAGTGCTCCTTGGGATGTTTAAAGCTTGGGAAATCTTTTTGTATCCAAATCCGGCTTTAAACTTCTTCACAACAGTATCTCGGACCTGCCTGGTGTGTTCCTTGTTCTTCATGATGCCCTCTGCGCTTTTAACGGACTTAAGATTTCCCAAGCTGAATAATTTTGCACGCCCAATTTTTCAGTTTTTGATTTGTTAAAAAAGTTTGAAATATCCAATAAATGTCGTTCCACTTCATGATTGTGTCCCACTTGTTGTTGATTCTTCACAAAAAAATACAGTTTTATATCTTTATGTTTGAAGCCTGAAATGTGGCAAAAGGTCACAAATTTCAAGGGGGCCAAATACTTTCGCAAGCCACTGTACATGCTTGTCTGAACATGTTTATTCATTATCTCTCACTTGGGGCCTGGGCACACAAATGCTCCAAGCGAGAAGGGTGAATACTGAAGCATACGTTGATGACAGTTCTAGTCTCCATCAGAGGCCCAGGCTTTTGACATAGATGGTAAAGCTCTCATTTCTGGACTGCAACCTTGTAAGATTGTGCCCTCTGCACTTGATTGTGCCCTCTGCACTCTGCACTTACATTGATTGGTAGGTTACACTATATTTAGATACCTCCAATACTGCCCGAGACACCTTTGCCATTTGTCTTAGTTCTCAATAAATGGTGAAACACTATTTGTGATGGTGTTCTTTGTTCGAATATACAGTTTGAATGTACAGTATATGTATGAAACGTACATTGTGGAAAACGTCTCACACTCAGTCATAGTTAGTAGAATAATGAATGAATTGGCAAGACTTTGGCCCCCGTCAATTTCTAGAAGTATAGTAGGAAAGTTAATAATTTAAACCACCTAAATATACTTGTATTAATTGAACATTTATTTCCCAACTGCTTTTTCTATAATCCTACAGGTTCTTTGTCATTTCCATACCTTATATTCCAATGCATCCAACACTGGGCAGCTGCTATTTGAGAACTCATCTGGTTTAGAAATCAATCTTTGGTAATCTTATTGCAGAGCACATTGTACAATTGTTTTTATTGAAAATTGTTTTGCAAGGTATGCTATATGTGTAGGCTATGCCATATGTATTGGCTAATATACATATGAAGCTGATTTTAAACCTCCATTCTATTAAACATTACATATTTTTATCTACATGCTTTTATGTGGGTTTCTATGCAAAGACAAGATGGCGCTGACAGACATGGCAGCTCTGCTTCTAGATCCGAAGCAACTTTGCAGTATCTTTTTTTTTGTGTGTGTGTTATTTCTTACATTGTTAGCACATCAGATTTTTTGAGTTATTACATACAGCTGGAAAGAACTTTTGGACATCAGTCAAACTCACCAGAATTACAACCAGGAATACTACTCCCAAATTGTATCCTTTGTTTGTACCCGACAGGGCAATTGAACTTATCCCCGAGGCTGCTCCAAGACGCCGCAGGCGGAGAAGATGTATTCGGAGTGGACTTCCAGTTCAACTCAGGAGGCAGGCACACCATCCACCACTTCTAAGTATATTATTTGCTAATGTTCAGTCTCTGGACAATAAAGTAGACAAGCTCATATAGCAAGGGACGGTAGTAACAGGGACTGTAACATACTCTGTTTCACGGAATCATGGCTCTCTCTGGATAAACTTTCCCCATCCATACAGCCAGTTGGGTCCACAGTACATCGCAAATATAGGAATAAAGAACTCCCCGGGGAGAAGCAAGGCAGTGGTGTATATTTCATGATTAACTACTCATGGTGTGACTGTGATAACATACAGAATCTCAAGTCCTTTTGTTCACTCGACCTAGGATACCTCACAATCAATGCCAACCGTATTACTTCCCAAGAGAATTCTCTTCGGTTATAGTCACAGCCGTGTATATTACCCCTCATGCCGATACCACGATGGCCCTCAAGGAACTACACTTGACATTGTGCAAACTGGAACCCATATATCCCAAGGCTGCATTTATTGTATCTGGGGATTTTAACAAAGAAAATCTGAGGAAAACACTATCGAAGTTCTATCAACACATTGACTGTAGTACTCGTGCTGGAAAACCGCTCAACCACTGCTACTCCGCCTTCAGGCACACCTACAAGGCCCTCCCCTGCCCTCTCTTCTGCAAATCAGATCACAACTCCATTTTACTCCTCCCTTCCTATAGGCAGAAACTCCAACAAGAAGTGTCCGTGCTAAGGTCTATTCAACGCTGGACTGACCAATCGGAAGCCATGCTTCAAGAGTGTTTTGATCACGCGGACTGCAATATGTTCCGGGTAGCCTCTGAGGATAACATTGGCGTACAGTGGGGAGAACAAGTATTTGACACACTGCTGATTCTGCAGGTTTTCCTACTTACAAAGCATGTAGAGGTCTGTAATTTTTATCCTAGGTACACTTCAACTGTGAGAGACGGAATCTAAAACAAAAATCCAGAAAATCACATTGTATGATCTTTAAGTAATGAATTAGCATTTTATTACGTGACATAAGTATTTGATACATCAGAAAAGCAGAACTTAATATTTGGTACAGAAACCTTTGTTTGCAATTACAGTGTCACGCCCTGGTCTTAGTATTTTGTGTTTTCTTTATCTATTTGGTCAGGCCAGGGTGTGACATGGGTTTTTGATTGTGGTGTGTTTTGTCTTGTTTTTTTTCACATGTATTGGGATGGTAGCTTAGTGGGGTGTTCTAGGTAAATCTATGGCTGTCTGAAGTGGTTCTCAATCAGAGGCAGGTGTTTATCGTTGTCTCTGATTGGGAACCATATTTAGGCAGCCATATTCTGAGTGTTTCGTGGGTGATTGTCCTTTTGTTCCTTTTCCTGTCCTTATGTCTGTCGTGTACTAGTTTGCACCAGTATTAGGCTGT
Source organism: Oncorhynchus masou masou (assembly GCF_036934945.1). Classification (NCBI taxonomy): domain Eukaryota; kingdom Metazoa; phylum Chordata; class Actinopteri; order Salmoniformes; family Salmonidae; genus Oncorhynchus; species Oncorhynchus masou. Next base: position 45,097,878 of record NC_088223.1, on the reverse strand, counting down.
TTCGGTTTTCGTTACGTTTACTGTTTTGTAGTGTTTGTGTTTAGTGTGTTTTTTCATTAAACATGAATCTCAATGATCTCAAAGAGCCACGCCTCATTTTGGTCCGACTCTCCTTCACCTAAAGAAAGCCGTTACATACAGAGATCATACATTTCCTGTAGTTCTTGACCAGGTTTGCACACACTGCAGCAGGGATTTTGGCCCACTCCCCCATACAGACCTTCTCCAGATCCTTGTCGCTGGGCAATACGGACTTTCAGCTCCCTCCAAAGATTTTCTATTGGATTCAGGTCTGGAGACTGGCTAGGCCACTCCAGGAACTTGAGATGCTTCTTACAGAGCCACTCCTAAGTTGCCCTGGCTCTGTGTGTTTCGGGTCGTTGTCATGCTAGAAAGACCCAGCCACGACCCATCTTCAATGCTCTTACTGAGGGAAGGAGGTTGTTGGTCAAGATCTCACGATACATGCCCCCCATCCATCCTCCCGTCAATACGGTGCAGTCGTCCTGTCCCCTTTGCAGAAAAGCATCCCCAAAGAATAATGTTTCCACCTCCATGCTTCACTGTTGGGATGGTGTCTTGGGGTTGTACTCATCCTTCTTCTTCCTCCAAACACGGAGAGTGGAGTTTAGACCAAAAAGCTCTGTTTTTGTCTCATCAGACCACATGACCTTCTCCCATTCTTCCTCTGGATCATCCAGATGATAATTGGCAAACTTCAGACGGGCCTGGACATGCTCTGGCTTGAGCAGAGGGACCTTGCGTGCACTGCAGGATTTTAATCCATGACGGCATAGTGTGTTACTAATGGTTTACTTTGAGACTGTGGTCCCAGCTCTCTTCAGGTCATTGACCAGGTCCTGCCGTGTAGTTCTGGGCTGATCCCTCACCTTCCTCATGATCATTGATGCCCCACGAGGTGAGATCTTGCTTGGAGCCCCAGACCGAGGGTGATTGACCGTCATCTTGAACTTCTTCCATTTTCTAATAAATGCACCAACAGTTGTTGCCTTCTCACCAAGCTGCTTGCCTATTGTCCTGTAGCCCATCCCTGCCTTGTGCAGGTCTACAATTTAACCCTCATGTTCTTACACAGCTGTCTGGTCTTGGCCATTGTGGAGAGGTTGCAGTCTGTTTGAGTGTGTGGACAGGTGTCTTTTATACAGGTAACGAGTTCAAACAGGTGCAGTTAATACAGGTAATGAGTGGAGAACAGGAGGGCTTCCTAAAGAAAAACTAACAGGTCTGTGAGAGCCGGAATTCTTACTGGTTGGTAGGTGATCAAATACTTATGTCATGCAATAAAATGCAAATTAATTACTTAAAAATCATACAATGTGATTTTCTGGATTTTTGTTTTAGATTCCGTCTCTCACAGTTGAAGTGTACCTATGATAAAACAAATTACAGACCTCTACATGCTTTGTAGGTAGGAAAACCTACAAAATTGGCAGTGTATCAAATACTTGTTCTCCCCACTGTATACACAGACATGGTGACTGAGTTCATCAAGAAGTGCATAGGGGATGATGTTCCCACTGTGACTCCTAAAAACCTACCCAAACCAGAAACCGTGGATAGATGTCAGTAATTGCGGAAAACTGAAAGCGCAAAACACCGCATTTAACCATGGCAAGGTGACTGGGAATAAGGTCGAACAGGCAATCGAACAGGCAAAATATCAGTATAGAGACAAAGTGGAGTCGCAATTCAACGTCTCAGACACGAGACGTACAGTGGTTCTTCCTTTAAAAGTTGCGTTGTACTGCAGCACACCTTGCGGGCTACTGCAGAATCCTATGGCACGTTATAAGTGTCAGCCATTGTTGCAATTGATAGTGCTAGTTTGACCACCAGAGGGCATCTGAGAAGCATTTGACTTTTTTTAAATATTGGCTGTTCTAGAGAATTTAAAACCTTTTTTGTAAGAACATAGTATATGGGATTGATTTTAAGAAATGTATCTTAATTAATTTGATTAATATATTATGGTGTTTCTATTCGAAGAAAAACAAAACAAGTACAATGTGACTGATCAGGAGTAGGCTACTAAGAACAAAATAATCCTAACATTTCCACAACCTAATTGTAGGCTAACCAATACCCAAATGGAGATTCAGTGAAAATAAAAAATCTCATTGATTTATCAAGACCAGTCCCCATGCTTGTCTCAGAGCAGCACGAAACGGTGCTGAAATAGTTGACCACACACGGGTAGGCTATTGCTTCAAATCCTATTGCTTCTATCTTCAATATGCTTTAAATGCCACAATGTCACACATAATTAAACACACACCATTATTAAAACTCTGAGTAGGGTAATAGGAGGTGATCTGCACTGCATATTAAACTGGCATTCTTATTGCTATATTCCACGTGTTACTGTATCTGTTTCGATCCTCTTTCTTTCTCTCTCTCAAACACATTAACTTCATATCAAGTCAAATTATATTGGTCAAATACACATGGTTAGCAGATGTTATTGTGAGTGTAGCGAAATGCTTATGCTTCTAGATCCGACAGTGCAGCAGTATCTAACAGGTAATATCTAACAATTCCCCAACAAAACCTAATACACACAATCTAGTAAAGGAATGGGATAAGAATATATAATAATAAAATATATGGATAAGCAGTGACAGAGCAGCTAAAATGCAATAGATAAAGTAAAGAATAGATAGGGAAGTATACAGTATATACAGTGGGGCAAAAAAGTATTTAGTCAGCCACCAATTGTGCAAGTTCTCCCACTTAAAAAGATGAGAGGCCTGTAATTTTCATCATAGGTAAACTTCAACTATGACAGACAAAATGAGAAATCACATTGTAGGATTTTTAATGAATTTATTTGCAAATTATGGTGGAAAATAAGTATTTGGTCAATAACAAAAGTTTATCTCAATACTTTGTTATATACCCTTTGTTGGTAATGACAGAGGTCAAACATTTTCTGTAAGTCTTCACAAGGTTTTCACACACTGTTGCTGGTATTTTGGCCCCTTCCTCCATGCAGATCTCCTCTAGAGCAGTGATGTTTTGGGGCTGTTGCTGGGCAACACAGACTTTCAACTCCCTCCAAAGATTTTCTATGGGGTTGAGATCTGGAGACTGGCTAGGCCAATGCTTCTTACAAAGCCACTCCTTCGTTGCACGGGCGGTGTGTTTGGGATCATTGTCATGCTGAAAGACCCAGCCACGTTTCATCTTCAATGCCCTTGCTGATGAAAGGAGGTTTTCACTCAAAATCTCATGATACATGGCCCCATTCATTCTTTCCTTTACACAGATCAGTCGTCCTGGTCCCTTTGCAGAAAAACAGCCCCAAAACATGATGTTTCCACCCCCATGCTTCACAGTAGGTATGGTGTTCTTTGGATGCAACTCAGCATTCTTTGTCCTCCAAACAAAATGAATTGAGTTTTTACCAAAAAGTTATATTTTGGTTTCATCTGACCATATGACATTCTCCCAATCTTCTTCTGGATCATCCAAATGCTCTCTAGCAAACTTCAGAAGGGCCTGGACATGTACTTAAGCAGGGGTACACGTCTGGCACTGCAGGATTTGAGTCCCTGGCGGCGTAGTGTGTTACTGATGGTAAGCTTTGTTACTTTGGTCCCAGCTCTCTGCAGGTCATTCACTAGGTCCCCCCGTGTGGTTCTGGGATTTTTGCTTACCGTTCTTGTGATCATTTTGATCCCACGGGGTGAGATCTTGCGTGGAGCCCCAGATCGAGGGAGATTATCAGTGGTCTTGTATGTCTTCCATTTCCTAATAATTGCTCCCACAGTTGATTTCTCCAAAACAAGCTGCTTACCTATTGCAGATTCAGTCTTCCCAGCCTGGTGCAGGTCTACAATTTTGTTTCTGGTGTCCTTTGACAGCTCTTTGGTCTTGGCCATAGTGGAGTTTGGAGTGTGACTGTTTGAGGTTGTGGACAGGTGTCTTTTATACTGATAGCAAGTTCAAACAGGTGCCATTAATACAGGTAACGAGTGGAGGACAGAGGGGCCTCTTAAAGAAGAAGTTACAGGTCTGTGAGAGCCAGAAATCTTTCTTGTTTGTAGGTGACCAAATACTTATTTTCCACCATAATTTGCAAATAAATTCCTAAAAAACCGTACAATGTGATTTTCTGGATGTTTTTCTTCTCATTTTGTCTGTCATAGTTGAAGTTTACCTATAATGGCAGGTTGGCTTGTTTTGGTGGCTGAGCTCTGTACTCAGATCATTGCTTGGTATGCTTTCGCTGTAAAGCTTTTTTGAAATCTGACACAGCGGTTGCATTAAGGAGAAGTTTATCTATAATCCTATGCATAACACTTGTATCTTTCATCAAAGTTTATGAGTATTTCTGTAAATTGATGTGGCTCTCTGCAAAATCACAGAATGTTTTGTAGGCAAAACATTACTGAACATAACGTGCCAATGTAAACTGAGATTTTTGGACATAAATATGAACTTTATCGAACATAACATACATGTATTGTGTAACATGAAGTTCTATGATTGCCATCTGATGAAGATCATCAAAGGATAGTGATTCATTTTCTCTCTTTCTGCTTTTTGTGACTCCTCTCTTTGGCTGGAAAATGGCTGTATGTTTTTTGTGACTAGGTGCAAATCGTTGGATTAACAAGAAGTTTATCTTTAAAATGGTGTATAATACTTGTATAATACTGTATAGATAATACTGTATAATACTTGTTTGAGGAATTTTAATTTTTTGATCTATGTTCTTTGAATTTGGCGCCCTGCACTTTCACTGGCTGTTGTCAAATCGATCCCAGTAACGGGATTTGATCCCTATGAAGTCCCCTACATCGCAAGGTGGGGAAGATTTTTTTATTTTTTTATTTACATTTAGCCGAGCTATCCTTTTGTAAAGGTTGAAGAGTCTATTGTCCTGCTAATAGCCCATCATCACTTTGATCATGCTATAACATACTGTAGCACCATTACCAGGATCTCTATTCATTTAAGTGAGCAGATTAGGGCTTTCAGGAGGAACAGAAAATTGCATGTCAATTCATAAACCATGTACCATGGGATCGGTACATCTAAAAGTGATGAATCGCATTGATTTATCAAGACCAGTCCCCATGCTGGTCTCAGAGCAGCGCGAAATGGCAGTTGACCACATGCGGGTAGGGTATTGCTTCAAATCCTATTAGAACAATTGGATGACTTTGGGTGTTCCAGTAAGCAACAATTTATTTATGTAATTCAGTGATATTTATTCCCATAGTAATTCATCATGGATCCATAACAAAATAAACATTAGCATTTTGAAAGAGTATTTTTATAATTATTTTATTAACAAAAGCATGTTGATGAAGAAATACTGTACAGTATATGCTTTATCTGACATTTTGCGGTTTGCATGAGGTCACCCACACACACTTTAAACATTTGGATAATAAAGCATTTAAAGCATATTGAAGATAGAAGCCGCCTGTATATGTTTATTAGGCTACTGTGTAGTTTGACAAGTAAACATATCCTACAGTACATAGTAAACATGGTAAAGTGCCTAATTCCTTACATAAGTGAGAGCAGGCCATGTCCAGACTTTCTCGGTGACCTCAAGTACTTATTAACTCGTCTTTAATGCCTTTTCGGGTTGCATCAGTCATGGACAGAAACTACTGAGACACAGTATTAATGATGAACACCTGGAGGTTCACTGGTAAGCCACATTTGCTTCAGGATCCATCTCAGTTGGTATTCTGTGGAATCATGCGTTTTATCGGTGCAGCCCGTTGTCTAGCCCTTTGTCCACTGATCTCCACGGATGGTTGTCAGCATGGTTTGTATGCTCTGCAAAAACACATTCACTTTTTTAGTACACAATTAGCGATTTTATTACACAGTATGCCTACACATTGATAGGCTATATACACACTATTTTTTGGGAAAATACACTGAAACCAAAATACCTTTAGTTTTGGTGATCCTCTCAGCTCCGGCTGGGTAGCCTAGTGGTTAGAGCGTGGGATTAATAACCGAAAGTTTGCTTGTTCGAATCCCCGAGCTGACAAGGTAAGCCGAAAAAGGGTCTGCTCGGACCAAAACACACTGCCGTTCAGGTTTGCATTGCAAATGAGGGGATAAACTGGGTCAAGACGCCAGCAGAGTAAATGGACCTTTATGTAGTAAAATAAAAAATAAATAAAAAGTCCTGCTAATATTCCATAATGGGTGGATGGAAGGCTTCTTTTTTATTCCAATGTATTGAATGAATGTATGAATTAGTCATTTACCATTCTCATTCTGGAACGTTGTTTCTAGAGTTCAATCTCATTTTCAAGTTTTAATTACGATATTTTGGAGATATAACTGAAAGTAAGCGGTTATAATCTGAATAAAGGGAAAAAATACATTTTTGAACATGGCGTGAGACAATATGCCCTTTACATTTTGTCTGGCTTGCCATTCCAAATAAAATGTCATATATTTTTTGCTCATGTAATATAAACAGGTCGCTCTCTGCCCGATTCTCCACCAATGCCGCACGATTCTCCGCCAATGCCGCATGACTCTCCTCCAAAGATTAAAATTTAGAGGATTGAAGGACTCTAAAATTAATATCTAAGGGGCATTTTACATTAGGGAAAATCTGGTCTGTGAGAATATCTAATGGTCTTTTATATAATTATTAACAAAGTGATTATTATTAACACTGTGCATTATTAGGATGCATTATGAAAGTAAAATGGTAATATTTTTCTTTTAGAGACTATAATACATGGCATCCAGGTCAGGATAACCAATAATATACACAAAGCACTAACCCTGACTCTTGGTTTTTAAGTGCTCATAGGTCCAGGTCTATATATTACTGGTGGTTTTTTTTAACAAACATTGCTTATTTTAGTTAAATGCTATTCACAGACCGTAATAATTTGAGACCCAAACTAGCGATCAATTGTAGAGTTGTGACTTTTAAACTCAACAAAAAAAGAAACGTCCTCTTTCTGTCAACTGCGTTTATTTTCAGCAAACTTGACATATGTGTAAATATTTGTATGAACATAACAAGATACAACAATTGAGACAAACTGAACAAGTTCCACAGACATGTGATTAACATAAATGGAATGATGTGTCCCTGAACAAAGGGGGGGGTCAAAATCAAAAGTAACAGTCCAGCCTCTCTCAGCCTATTGGCCACCAGCTGCATTAAGTACTGCAGTGTATCTCCTCCTCATGGACTGCACCAGATTTGTCAGTTCTTGCTGTAAGATATTACCCCACTCTTCCACCAAGGCACCTGCAAGTTCCCGGACATTTCTGCGTGTAATGGCCCTAGCCCTCACCCTCCGATCCAACAGGTCCCAGACGTGCGCAATGGGACTGAGATCCGGACTCTTCGCTGGCCATGGCAGAACACTGACCTTTCTGTCTTGCAGGAAATCACACAGAATGAGAAGTACAGCTGGTGGCATTGTCAGGATGAGCTTGCAGGAAGGGACCCTCCACCTAGATCCCGCTCCAGAGTACAGGCCTTGATGTAACGCATCACCCCTGGTGAGAGAAAACCGTGACTCGTCAGTGAAGAGCACTTTTTGACACGGTGGGTTTGTGCCCATAGGCGACGTTGTTGCCAGTGATGTCTGATGAGGACCTGCCTTACAACAGGCCTACAAGCTCTCAGTCCAGCCTCTCTCAGCCTATTGAGGACAGTCTGAGCACTGATGGAGGGATTGTGCGTTCCTGGTGTAACTCGGGCAGTTGTTGTTGCCATCCAGAACCTGTCCCACAGGTGTGATGTTCGGATGTACCGATCCTATGCAGGTGTTGTTACACGTGGTCTGCCACTGCGAGGACGATCAGCTGTTCATCTGGTCTCCCTGTAGCTCTGTCTTAGGCGTCTCACAGTATGGACATTGCAATTTATTGCCCTGGCCACATCTGCAGTCCTAATGCCTCCTTGCAGCATGCCTAAGGCATGTTCAAGCAGATGAGCAGGGACCCTGGACATCTGTCTTTTGGTGTTTTTCAGAGTCAGTAGAAAGGCCTCTGTAGTGTCCTACGTTTTCATAACTGTGACCTTAATTGCCTACCGTCTGTAAGCTGTTGGCGTCTTAACGACCGTTCCACAGGTGCATGTTCATTAATTGTTGATGGTTCAATGAACAAGCATGGGAAATGGTGTTTAACCTCTTGAAACTCCCCATCCCGGGTCCGGGATCGTGACTAAAGCCTCAGGCTCATTAGCATAACGCAACGTTAACGATTTCTGAAAATCGCAAATAAAATTAAAATAATGCGTTTGCTCTCAAGCTTAGCCTTTTCTTAACAACACTGTCATCTCAGATTTTCAAAATATGCTTTTGAACCATAGAAATTGACTAATTTGTGTAAGAGTATGCAAAGCTAGCATAGCATTTTGTGTAGCATGTAGCACGCAACATTTTCACAAAAGCCAGATAACCAAATAAATAAAATCATTAACTTTGAAGAGCTTCGGATGTTTTCAATGAGGAGACTAAGTTACATAGCAAATGTGCAGTTTTTCAAAAAAATATTATTTGTGTAGGACAAATCGCTCCGTTTTGTTCACGTTTGGCTATGAAAAAACCCTGTATACAGTTATAGCCTGAAGCTCATTAGCATAATGTAACGTTAACGATTTCTGAAAATCGCAAATAAAATGAAAATAATGCATCTGCTCTCAAGCTTAGCCTTTTATTAAACAACACTGTCATCTCAGATTTTCAAAATATGCTTTTGAACCATAGAAATTGACTAATTTGTGTAAGAGTATGCAAAGCTAGCAATGCATTTTGAATAACATGTAGCACGCAACATTTTCACAAAAACCAGATAACCAAATAAATAAAATCATTTACCTTTGAAGAGCTTCTGATGTTTTCAATGAGGAGACTCTCAGTTACACACCAAATGCGCAGTGTTTCCTGAAAGCGTCTGTGTGTAGGAGAAATCGTTCCGTTTTCTACATTGCGCCTGGCTACTGAAACGAACCGAAAATGCAGTCACCTACAACGTAAAACTTTTTCCGGATTAACTACATAATATCGACCGAAACATGGCAAACGTTGTTTGGAATCAGTCCTCAAGGTGTTTTTTCACATATCTCTTCATTGACATGCAGTTCGTGGAAGCTTGCTTTACTCTCTGTATTGTTTGGAAAAATACTGGCAGGTGACTTTTGCGCACCAATTTCGGCGCAGGACACCGGGCGGACACGTGGTAAATGTGGTCTCTTATGGTCAATCTTCCAATGATCTGCCTACAAATACGTCACAATGCTGCAGACACCTTGGGGAAACGACAGAAAGGGCAGAGTCATTCCTCTTGCGTTCACAGCCATATAAGGAGATCATGACAAACAGAGCCTCAAAAATCCTTGTCATTTCCTGGATGCCATCTCATCTTGGTTTTGCCTGAAGCTCACGTTAAAGGGCACGCACAGAGAAGATCTTTGTATTTCTGGACACGTCAGAGTGTTTTCTTTCGAACAGTAGCAATTATATGCATAGTCGAGCATCTTTTTGTGACAAAATATCTTGTTTAAAACGGGAACGTTTTTCATCCAAAAATGAAATTGCGCCCCTAGAGTTCCAACAGGTTAAACCCTTTACAATGAAGATCTGTGGATTTTATGAATTATCTTTGAAAGACAGGGTCCTGAAAAAAGGACGTTTCTTTTTTTGCTGAGTTTATAATCACTTCTATTTTCTATTTTTGACTTCTAGACTATCAGAAAGAAAGTTGGTACTTATTTATTTTGATCCAAAGCCATGAATGAGTGCCGAGGCGATATGTCCACGCCATCAACTTGATTATTTAGCAAACATCACTTGCCTCTTATATTTCAGTCAACATACATCTTAAGAATATAATAACGTTTTTAAAGCTTCCAAAAGCATAATCAGTGCTCTAACTCCCCCTTCCGGTGGTCTGGCGCAATGAAGCAGTGACGCAGGGTAACGTACTAAACCACAAATTACCTCTAAGTCCCACGGCATAATCTCAAAACTTTAAATTTAGGAACCACTGCATGTGGCAGGGTCTACAGATAATCACTGATTACGAAAGGAAAACCAGCCATGTCGGACACTGACGTCTTGCTCCCGGACAAGCTGAACAGCTTCTTTGCCCGCTTTGAGGATAACACAGTGCCATCGACGTGGCCGACTCCCCAAGGATTGTGGACTCATTCTCCATGGCCAACAAGAGTAAGATATTTAAGCGTGTTAACCCTCAAGGCTGCCGGCCCAGACGATATCCCTAGCCGCATCCTCAGAGCATGAGCAGACCAGCTGGCTGGAGTGTTTCCGGACATATTCAATCTCTCCCTATCCCAGTCTGCTGTCCCCACTTGCTTCAAGATGTCCACCATTGTTCCTGTACCCAAGAAAACAAAGGTAATTGAACTAAATGACTATCGCCTCATAGCACTTACTTCTTTCATCATCAAGTGCTTTGAGAGGTTAGTTAAGGATTATATTACCTCCACCTTCCCTGACACCATAGACCCACTTTGATTTGCATTCCACCCCAATAGATCCACACATCATGCAAATGCCATCGCACTGCACACTGCCCTATCCCATCTGTACAAAAGGAATACCTATGTAAGAATGCTATTCATTGCCTATAGTTCAGTATTCAACACCATCTGGGGTCTGAACCCCGCCCTGTGCAACTGGATCGTGGACTTCCTGACGGGCCACCCCCAGGTAGGAAACAACACCTCCACTTCACTGATCCTTAACACAGGGGCCCCACGCTCAGCCCCCTCTTGTACACCCTGTTCACACATGACTGCGTGGCCAAACACGCCTCCAACTCAATCAAGTTTGCAAACGACACAACAGTAGTAGGTCTGATTACCAACAATGACTAGACAGCCTACAGGGAGGTGGGGGCCCTGGCAGAGTGGTGCCAGGAAAATAACCTCTCCCTCAACAGAACGAAGGAGCTGATCATGGACTTCAGGAAACAGCAGAGGGAGCACGCCTCTATCCACATCAATTGGACCGCAGTGGAAAAGGTGGAAGGCTTCAAGTTCCTCGGCGGACACATCACTGACAATCTGAAATGGTCCCCCCACACAGACAGTGTGGTGAAGAAGGAGGCTAAAGAAATTCAGCTTGGCCCCTAAAACGCTCACAAACTTTTACATATGCACAATTGAGAGCATCCTGTTCCCCCGCCTGGTACGGCAACTGCACCGCTCGGAACCGCAGGGCTCTGCCCAACGCAATCACTGGGGTACACTGCCTGCCCTCCAGGACACCCAATGTGCTGTAGGAATGCCAAAAAGATCATCAAGGAGTTAAATCACCCGAGCCACGGCCTGTTCAACCTGCTACCACCCAGAAGGCAAGGTCAGTACAGGTACAGCAAAGCAGGGACCGAGAGACTGAAAAACAGCTCCTCTCTCAAGGCTATCAGACTGTTAACTAGCCATCACAAGCCGGCTAACACCCGGTTACTCAACCCTGCACCTTAGAGGCTGCTGCCCATATACATAGAATATGGAATCATTGGTCACTTGAATAAGTAATGTTCACATACTGCTTTACTCAGTTTATATGTATATACTGTATCCTAAATGTATTTTGGTTAATGCCACTCTGACATTGCTCATCCTAATATTTATATATTTCTTAATTCCATTCTTTTACTTTTAGATGTGTGTATTGTCAGACACTACTGCACTGCTGGATCTAGGAACATAAGTATTTCTGTACACCCATCTACTAAATATGTGTATGTGACCAATAAAATTTGAGTATACAGTTCAAAACAAGTTATTTCCATGACAGCCTGACCAGGTGAAAGCTATGATCACTTATTGATGTCACTTGTTAAATCCACTTCAATCAGTGTAGATGAAGGGGAGGAGACAGGTTAAAGCATTTTTAGCCCTTGATATAGTTGAGACATGGATTGTGTATGTGTGTCATTCAAAGGGTGAAAGACCAAGACAACAAATGTAAATGCCTTTGAAAGGGGGTATGGTAGTAGGCGGCAGGCACACCGGTTTGTGTCAAGAACTGCAACGCTGCTGTGGTTTTTAAGCTCAACAGTTTCCTGTGTTTATCAATTTTTTATTTAACCTTTATTTAACTAGGCAAGCCAGTTAAGAACAGGGTTTGGCCGGCAGGGATGTCCTTGTCCCATCGCGCACTAGTGACTCCTGTGGCAGGCCGGGAGCAGTGCACGCTGACACGGTCGCCAGGTGTACGGTGTTTCCTCCGACACATTGGTGCGGCTGGCTTCCGGGTTAAGTGGGCATTGTGTGAAGAAGCAGTGCGGCTTGGTTGGGTTGTATTTTGGAGGACGCACGGCTCTCGAACTTCGCCTCTCCGAGTCCGGACGGGAGTTGCAGCGATGAGACAATTGGATACCACGAAATTGGGGAGAAAAAAGGGTAAAAAAAAAAAATCATAATAATAATATTATGTTATTCTATTCTTTTGAAAACACATTTTATTTGTCTTGTTTCATACGACCTGCCAAATCAAATTAATAATGGATTTCTTTGTGATGGTGTATATCAATGGATTTATTAAAATAGACTCCCGCCCACATATGCACACCCCTACTTCCTCTCCTCACCCACATGCATGTGGGAGGTACAAAAGGCTTATGCCGACAAGAATGTGGTAAAAATGGGCATGTTTGAAAGTGGGGTTCATAGAAACATTTCCCACATTTTAATAAGTTCTACAGGCAACATACTGTAATTACTGTGTGAGCGCATTCATCTTAGGTAGCTAGGTGAGAAAACTACATCTGTTTTCTTCTAAAAAGCAGTTATCTGAAGTTTTTTAAGGGAGAAGGGGGGTGCTGTGGGAATAATCAAGGAAGAAGAACTAGAAAGAGAATCTCAGAAATGCGTCCATGTGAAAACATATACCAGTTGAATAAAATATGAAGACTTGACTTGAGTACCTGGGAACTCACCTGCCCATTCTTCGTCGCATCCAGGGTGCAGTCTGGGATGGTTTTGGACAGCTGGACGATCCAATTGTTTATCTTATCTCTGCGTCGGCGCTCAACTGGGGACCGATTGAAAAGGTTATAAAATGTCTTGAACAAATATAAAACAAGACTTCACAGATCAACATCCTTGAACATTTTCAAGGTTACAGTACTGCTGTATATTCAAGTACCTTCATTGTGTTGGGCTCGTCTCTTGTCATCTCTAGATGTACGAGGAGGCTCTGACTTGCTGTAAAATAGAAGAGGATTCAAAACAGAAGCCCAATGTACAACATGTAGACCTATCACCACATTCACCAGGTATGAAATACTATTGGCAATGTCATGTTATTTTAACTATGGTCGTGTTCATTAGGTCACGCAACAGAAAACATTTTTTAACATTTTGCAATGGGAAACCAAATGAGCTTTTCTTATTGGACAACCCCAGTTCCCTTGATGAAGGCCCGAAGGCCTAGTCAGTGATGGGTTATGTAATATCATAACCTGGACAGAGAGGATGTGATGTTATGTGTTAAGATATCTTTGTTGAGGGTGCTATGGACCTCTGGTTTGTTCCGCCCAACACGTCCTGTGGGGACATCATCACATATAGCTGACCTGGAAGACACAGGGCACTATTAAGCAGACAATGTACAGATTGACTGACTATCTCAGCTGGCCCAAATTCTCTCCCTCCACCTTGCCCTTGGACCTAACCCTTCGGTTTTTGCAGATCTGAAGTTTCCTGATTTAGGTATAACCGGAAAAGTGCTATCTTGCTTACATCTTACAGATATGCCAACATTGAAGGATGGGGCAGGGAGCTAATTGGGACATGTTTGAATGACATAATTTCAACTGACCAGTGGGTGTGCTCTGAGTGAGCAGTGTTTCTGGCGCTTGTACATTCTCAACCATGGTAGTCTGTGTGGCATCAGTGACAGGGTAGTAGTAGTGAGTCTCTGAGGCTTCCCCCTCCAGTCCCTCAGACTGGGAAAACACCGCCTGACAGACAGACAACACACATGACAGATATTTTAGATAGCAACAGATCCAACTAATAAACTGAATGGACAACTGGTAGTATGCTTGCATGCACAATAAAGTGTGTGGGGAAAGAAAATGATGGGTGAAACTTTATCAAGAGACGCACTCCAGCCAAAGGGGATGATATATGTGAGACAAAGCAAACTTGTGCATTTGTGTGTGTCTCAACACAATCCAAGGGTTGTACCTGTGTGACAGTCTGTGTCGTTGCGGGGAAGCCCGTCACCACGCTAACAGCAGAGGCACCGTCTGTCTGTCCGTCCACTTGTCCATCAGACACCTGGATCACCCGGTACGTCACCTGAACAGAGGGGGGTGGGTCAGTAAAGAGATGGCTAAGACAGAATCTGGTTCTTCAACCTTACAAATGTGCAAACATCGAAGGTTTAGGGCCAAGGGGAAGGGAGAAAATTGGGACAGACTTGAGTGTGTGGCATGCAAAGTCCCTTCTACCTGCCCTGAGGGAGGGTACAACTCCCCTACCGGCAACCCGCCTCCTTCGGTCTTGAACAGGTACTTGATTGGTTGATCAGACGAGAAGGTGGCTGCAGACTGGATGGTGGTGATGGCAGTTGGGTCGTCGGCTGTGGCAACAGCACCTGAGGGCGAGACCGGAGAGTCTTGTAGTTTTTGTATTCTTTTTTATTTTATTTAAGTCAGTTAAGCAAAAAAATCTTATTTACAATGACAGCCCACCCTGGTCAAAAACTCTCCCCTAACCCGGACGACGGTAGGCCAATGATGCGCCGCCCTAGGGGAAGCCCGATAACGGCCGGTTGCGATACAGCCCAGGATCGAATCCAGGTCTGTAGTGACGCCTCGAGCACTGACATGCAGTGACTTGGACCACTGCGCCACTCGGTTCCCCAAAGTAATAAATCAGATCAACCTGACTAACCAGTTTTTACGTTAACATTAGCAGGATGTATGAGAGACAACTTGGCAGAACATTTTTTGCCCTAGCACTACACAGCTGATTCATATAATAAACTAATCATCAAGCTTTGATTATTTGTATCAGCTGTGTAGTGTCAGGGCAAAATCCAAAATGTGCACCCCTTGGGGTCCCCAGGATTGAGTTTGGGAAACTATAGGGCCTAGGCCCATGGCTATGACAGCATGTGTACTTGCATAGATCACAGCCTGAATCATTTCAGTAAACACACATCACATTGACCATTCAGTGAAGCAATGCAAAGAACGTATATAGTTTACACTGAACAAAAGTATAGAACGCAACACGTAAAGTGTTGGTCCCATGTTTATGATCTGAAATAAAAGATCCCAGAAATGTTCCATATGCAAAAATGTTTTATTTAAACAAATGTGTTTACATCCCTGTTTGTGAGCATTTATCCTTTGCCAAGATAATCCATCCACCTGACAGGTGTGGCATATCAAGAAGCTGACTAAACAGCATGATCATTACACAGGTGCTGGAGACAATAAAAGGCCACTCTAAAACGTGCAGTTTTATCATACAGCACAATACCACCTCCAGTGTTAATCTGCAAAATTGTAATTATTTGCCTACCTCCTCATGCCTTTTGCACACAATGTATATAGACTCTTTTTTTTCTACTGTGTTATTGACTTGTTTATTGTTTACTCCATGTGTAACTCTGTGTTGTCTGTTCACACTGCTATGCTTTATCTTGGCCAGGTCGCAGTTGCAAATGAAAACTTGTTCTCAACTAGCCTACCTGGTTAAATAAAGGTGAAATAAAAATAAAAAAAATAAAAAAAATGTAGTGTGCAATTGGCATGCTGACTACAGGAATACCCACAGGTGTGGTTTCCAGAGAATTGAATGTTCATATCTCTACCATAAGTCACTTCCGGCGTTTTAAAGAATTTGGAAGTACGTCGAACCGGCCTCACAACTGCAGACCACGTGTATGGCATCATGTGGGCAAGCGGTTCACTGATGTCAATGTTGTCAGAGTGGCCCACGATGGCAGTGGGGTTATTGAATGGACAGGCATACCTTAAAATTACAGACAATGAAACACATTTGCATTTTCTCTATGGTAATGCACAAAAAAACCATCATGAGATCCTGAGGCCCTATTTTTTTAATACTTTTTTCAGGGTATTGGGTGACCAATAGATGGGGCGGCAGGTAGCCTAGTGGCTGGAGCGTTGGGCCAGTAACCCCCCCCCCCCCCCAAAAAAAACACAAAAAAACACAAAAGGGTACAAATCCCCCACCGGCAATCCGCCTCCTTCTGTCTTGAACAGGTCCTTGATTGGCTGATCAGACGAGAAGGTGGCTGCAGACTGAAAGGTTGCTGGATTGAATCCCCGAGCTGACAAGGTAAAAATATGTTGTTCTGCCCATGAACAAAGCAGTTAGCCCACTGTTCCCTGGTAGGCAGTCATTGTAAATAAGAATCTGTTCTTAACTGACTTGCCTAGTTAAATAAAGGTTAAAATAATCTGTATTCCCAGTCATGTGAAATCCATAGATTAGGGCCTACTACATTTATTTCACAATACTGGATTTTATTTTATTTAACTAGGCAAGAACGAACTCTTATTTACAACGACGTCCTACCGGGTTAACTGCCTTGTTCAGGGCAAAGCTCTAACCACTAAGCTAACATGCCGCCCCTATTGCAACTCAGTAAAATCAATGAAAACGTTGCGTTTATATTTTTGTTCAGTCTATAACAAAAGTAGTTAATTCTCACCATTATGATAAATCATAGAATACTCTCTATGGCGCTCACCTTCATCGATTATGGGAACGTCACCGTCGTCATCCGGGCTCTTCTGCTGCCTGTGGTACAGGGGAGAAGGCAACAGTCAGCCAATAGTTAACTGGACAACATAAAACAAAAGGTTGATTGCCTATTAAACGAAAGCTTTTTCTGCCACACTTACCCCTTCATCTCGGTTTGCTGCTCTATGCCTTTAAAAAACAGCAGCGGCGATTCTGTCCGCCACAGTTTCACCTATAACGTTATTTACCAGAATCAAAAGAATTAGGTCTATATTGAAACCAACAATGAAAAACATTGCCATGTTTATCTCGCACTGTAAAGTTAACTGGCTTGCTACCTAATTAAGTACTCGATACAGTCCACAACAATTACGAATTAGCTAGGCACCCCTCGTAAATATAGATAATTAAGCAGTATTGATTGACAAATACAAATGAGTGTGTGATGGCAATATGTTATAGCTACGATACCTACTCAAATTCAACCCTAAACCTTAAACACTGGACGGCAGGGTTCGAAAATGGTTTGCTAGCTATCTATCGTTAGCAATGTAAACAAGTCAAATGTGCTAGTTAGCTTGCAAACAACCAATCCGCGCTAGAATTCGTTAGAAAAGCAAGGGAGATTTCCCCAACTCGCTAGCTCATCATACCGACACATTTAATGAGTATTTCATCCAATTGAAGTCAATCTAACCCGTAAATATTGCAGCGCAGCTAGACCACCCATCCACAAAACAAAGATTATCTATTATATTGACAAGATAGTCGAGTGACCACTCTACATGTCCTCAAAGATGGAAGCCATGTACCGATTTATTTTTAATAACTAACCCAAGACAGATCACAGCCTGTAGTTTCCAATATAGTAATGGCGTCTTTTTGTAGGTACTAACTCCGCCATGGTGCGTTGTTGCGCTATTGGGAATATGAATTGTGTTTTTTTAAGGGTTTTGGATAAACGCCAAATATAAGGTATGTGGTAAACATAGGTTTAGGATAACTTCTTGTTCTATGTTCATCTTCATCTTTTTGTGAATTTTGAAGCACTTATGACATTTTTAAAAAGCAAAGGCTAAATAATTTATAAAGTTAATGTTAACTAAATATCAAACTTTTAAGATCTCCTAAACCTCAGACTTAATTTTCGACATAAATACCAAAACCCTATTCTTTCCCCATTAATTTTCCACATAGGAATTGCTGAACAAAACAAAGGTAAATAATTTCTGGGTTTCATTATTATGAGCTGTATTGAAGCAAATGAATCATGGCGGGGGGGATAGAAGGGACGCCATGTGCGACTGACGTTGTTTTCCGTTTGCTCCTGTGGTATTCTTAAAGTTTATGTGAATTTTGCAGCAGAACCGTATTTATTTTCAAATATTAATTTGGTGATCCCTTTCTGTAAAAACCAAGCCTACTTTGCTTCCGAATGTCAGCATGTCGACCAAACATAAGGCCAAAAGCATGATTTTGAGAAAACCCGGCCTACAAGACCCGCTCTCATCACCGCCCTCTCCTGGGTCTGAGGGCCCGGGGATGCACACTTTACCCGGGGGTGCGGCTTGGCCTGGCAGCACTGAAATGAACATTCGAGGCCATCAAACTACTACGCTCTGAGATAGTTGAAATGAAAACACAGGTTGTTGCTGAGATTTATGCCAGAATACAGGAGGTTTCTGATACTTTGAAAGCAGATTTAACCATCCTGCAGAACGAGACTGTGCCAGCAATCACATTACTCAAAACAACAACTGCGTCACACACTACAACGATTGCAGCACTGGAGACCTCCGCTACTAATGTCTGACTTAACTACATCCCTGGAGGCTGAAGTTAAACGCCTAGCTGCGGATTTGAAAAAGGTGAAGGAGAGCTGTGTGAGTTTAGAGGGATTCTCTCGCTGCAATAATCTGAGACTTGTATCGGTCCCAGAGTCAGCGGAAATGCATCGCGCCACGGATTTCATTTCAGGGCTGCTGAAGGATGTTCTTGCCTTAGATGAAAAGCCCCTGATTGATCGAGCTCACCGGTCGCTGCGCCCAAAGCCCCGGGATGGGGAGAGGCCCCGTGACATAATTCTTCGAGTGCACTTTTTTCATGAGAAGATGGAGATCCTCCAACGGAGCCCGCAATACCACTCTGAGCTTTCAAGGACAAAGCTTCTCCATCTACCAGGACTACTCCCCCACTGTTTCCAGGCAGCGTGCAGCTTTCGGACAGGCCAAACGAGTATTTCGGGACCATCCAAGTGTGAAGTACGGACTGCGATTCCCGGCCCGTTTATGGATATCTCATGAGGGTAAAGACTACACATTTGAATCTCCGGATGAGGCTATGGCTCACATTCAACGTCACATCAAGAAGTCTTGAACATGCTCACAGTTCAGCAACTGTTGCTTGCAAACTGTGGATAGTAAGTAACCCACCTGTGGTACAATTATGTTTAGATATAACAGGCTAGTCTTGTATAGTTGGTGAAACTATTCAGGCTTATTTGATGTGATCTAATGTTTTGATCATCTAGTGTGCGTGCCTTACAAGCATTCAGTCATTTTAATGTAATTGTATTGAGGTTTTACTTAACTCCTGTGTTTCTAGGCTGTCTCGCTCACCTATTTAGTTTGTTTACACATGACTCAATATTTTTGGTTATTTGTTTACTGTATCCATTTGCATTGACCCAGTAAACAGTAAATGTCTCCCGAGGCTTCACGGTTTTTGGGGTCTCACTTTAATTTTGAAAGTTTTGAGCGTCATTTATGCCCAGCAAACATTCAACGTTGCGCACACTTAGTTTTTTGGTATTGGTTGTAAACTGTCTCAGCGTCAACTAGACTACTATTATAATTACTATTATTTTTGATTGTCTTACTACGATTTCCTTACTTCAAATTAGATTGTTGGCTGAGAGCCTTTATACATTTTATTTATTTTCTCTCTCTCAATGCCTGTTATAAGACTGGGAATACAATTATATACATCTACAAGTGGTGCTTTTGTCATTCCGTTTGCACAAGGGATTCGCCTTTTTTTTATTTGGAAAAATTACATACAAATCTTTCTTTTTGCTGCTTGATCCACTAACAAAACGCGACTTTAAAGAGCGGGACTGTGGGTTTAGGTTTAAGACCGCACTCTCACAGACATACTGTGCGAAGAGAATATGTTCTATTTAGGCTTGTACCTCGTTTGGGGAAGTATTGTCTGGGATGGGGGGAGGGGGTGGGGGGGCAGGTTGAATTGTTCAGTTCTAATGTTGTCATTCTGTCTTTTTAGTTTTTTTTTCTGTACTTTTTCCAAACATTTACCACCGTACATTACTCTGAGACAAGTTATTCTGGGGGTTTTGGGCGCTCATCGCTTTTCCATTCTATGCTCTAATGACAGGATTGAATAACGGGAATGCCCAGAGGGGCCGAAATAATGCGATCAAGTACATTTCATGGAACGCCAAAGGGGTTAAAACAACCCGGTGAAGCGTAAGAGGGTGTTGACACACTTAAAGGGTTTGAATGCAAATATTGCATTTCTACAAGAGACTCACTTGAGGACTGGTGAGCATTTTAGGATGCGTAAGGACTGGGTTGGTCAAGTGTTCCACTCAAACTTTCATAGTAAATCAAGAGGTGCTGCTATTCTGGTTGATAAAGCTACTCCCTTTGTAGCTTCTGAGGTTATTGCTGATCCTAAGGGATGATACGTCATAGTAACCGGTGAACTTTTTTCTACCCCTCTTGTTTTGGCTAGTGTTTATGCTCCCAATTGGGATGACACAAGTTTCATTTCATCCTTTCTGTCTGCTATTCCCAATTTAGATTCTCATTTGTTGATTTTAGGGGGGGATTTCAACTGTAAAATGTCCCCAGTTCTTGACAAGTCCTCACAAACAAATACAGGCCCATCTAAATGTGCCCTACTTATTCAATCCTTTCTTCAGAAATATGCTATGTTTGAGGCCTGGCGTTTCCTACATCCTACAGATAGACAGTATTCCTTTTATTCTCATGTTCATCAAACATACTCCCGGATTGATTACTTCTTTTTGGATAAAAAACTCCTGCCTCACCTTCGGCAGTGTACTTACGAGAGTATTGTTATCTCTGACCATTCACCATTAGTGCTTGAACTAGAGTTTCCCCAGCGACCTCCTATGTGTTATCAATGGTGTCTCGACCCCATTTTACTCTCAGATAAGGAGTTTGTCAATTTCATTTAATCTGAAATCACCTTATTCCTAGAAACACCACGTATGTCCTGCTCTACCATATGGGAGTCTCTCAAAGCATACCTACGTGGCCAAATTATTTCTTATACAGCCAACCAAAACAGAGTTCGCTCCTAGCAACTTCGGGACCTGAGCGAGTCCATAGCCACATTGGATGAGAAATATGCTACGGATCCTTCCTCTGATCTGCATAAAGAGCGCCAACTACTCCAATCTGAATTTGATGAGCTTTCTACCAGGCAAGCTGAACAGTTACTCTTGCGAGCTCGATACAAAGTCTATGAACAATGCGACAAGGCCAGTAAACTCCTTGCGCATCAGATCCGTAAATCTGAGGCCTCACGTTTAATCCCACAAATAAGGACCCCGTCTGGTGCCACCACAGTTATACATAAAGAGATTAATGATCAATTTAAACAATTTTACTCTGCACTATACACCTCTGAATCCCCTCAAGACCCTTTGCTGATTGACTCCTTATTTAATGGCTTGAATATGCCTTCAATTGATACAGACTCCCATGACCGTCTAGAAGAAGAATTTACGCTTGAGGAGATTGCAACAGCAGTGTCCGCAATGAAAAGTGGTAAATCACCTGGTCCGGACGGTTTTCCAACCGAATTTTACAGGACGTTTTCTGGTCTGCTTTACACATTCTTGTCTCGACTATTTGCAGAGTGCCTTAATACTTCAAAGCTACCGCCTAGTCTTTATCAGGCTTCAATTTCATTACTACTAAAGAAAAACAAAGACCCCCTGGAATGTGTATCCTATTGCCCAATCTCGCTTTTAAACTGTGATTACAAAATCCTAGCTAAGCTTCTAGCCATCCGTATGGAAGGCATGCTGCACCAAGTAATACACTCTGACCAGACTGGCTTTGTGAGAAATAGGCATTTATTTTTCAATATTAGGCACCTTATGAATATACTGTACTCCCCAGCGTCGGAGGACCCGGAGGTAGTGGTCTCACTTGATGCCGAAAATGCGTTTGACCACGTTGAGTGGGATTACCTAACAGCTGCCCTTTATAGATTTGGCCCCAAATTCATTACGTGGATAAAGATTCTTTATTTTTCCCCCATGGCTTCGGTTCGGACTAATAATTTGTCCTCTGACTATTTTCCCTTGCACCGCGGATCCAGACAGGGTTGTCCACTCTCCCCCTTGTTGTTTGCTTTGGCAATCGAGCCTCTCGCCATTGCACTACGCTCTAATGATGCCATTCAAGGTATAATCAGGGCGGGCTGGGAGCAGAAAGTCTCGCTATATGCTGACAACCTTCTGTTTATCTCCAACCCCGATACCTCATTGCCACGTGCCCTATCTGTTCTTAAAAAGTTTGGATCAATCTCAGGGTACAAGCTGAATCTAGGCAAGAGTGAGCTTTTTCCGGTAAACAAGGCTGCTTTAAAGTGCTCTTTTACAAGTTCTCAGTTTAGGATTGTCCGGGATCAATTCACCTACTTGGGAGTAAAAGTGACAAGGAAATATTCAAATTTGTTTCAGGAAAAGTTTATTGCTCTAGCAGACAGCTTGAAACAATCTTTTACTTTTTGGAATTCGCTACCCCTTTCTCTTATCGGAAGGATTAATGTCATTAAAATTAATGTGTTGCCCAAATTTTTATATTTATTTCAATGTTTACCCATTTTTATTCCAAAATCCTTTTTATTTCACTGGCTCAAACATTCATGCATTTTATCTGAGATGGCAAGGTACCACGGATTGGTAGAAAACATTTACAGAAGCCTAGGTCATTGGGGGGTTTAGCTCTACCAAATTTTCAGACATACTACTGGGCTGCAAATTTCAGAGCCGTTCTGTACTGGCTGCAGACTGATCCTACTGGCCCTAGACCACTCTGGGTCCAGATGGAGTCTGAATCGTGTAAACCTGCAGCACTTTCCTCTGTGTTGTGCTCGTCTCTCCCAGTGTCCCTAGGCAAAAGGTGTGTCAACCCAATTGTAAAGCAGTCTCTTAAAATTTGGAATCAGTTCTGTTTAGCCTTTAGCCTCCGAGGCTTTTCTCTATCAGGCCCAATAAATCAGAACATTTTATTTCCTCCATCTATGAATGATGTGGCTTTTGGCATTTGTCACTCACTCGGCCTCTCCTTGCTGGCCCAATTATTATTCTTTGATGATACATTTGCCTCTTTCTCAGCTGCAGGAAAAGTTCAATCTCCCCCAATCCCACTTTTTCCGCTATCTCCAGACTAGAAACTTTGTCAGAGCTAACACACCTGGATTTATAGCGAATAAAGCTATAGAGAGCATCTTGGAGTTGAACAAGCTTCCTAGGGGTGCAATTTCAGATGTATATGCAATCATTCATGACTTACAGAACCCTTCTTTGGTGCCTTTAAAGACTCGATGGGAAAAGGATTTGGGGGAGGAACTTGGGGAAGACACCTGGGAATCTGTACTGCACAGGGTGCACTCATCCTCTTTTAGCACTAGACACAGCCTCATTCAATTCAAGGTGGTTCACCGTATCCACTGGTCGGGGGCCAAACTTGGAAGAATATTCTCTGATTTTGATCCTACCTGTCAGATGTCAAGTGGAACCAGCCACACTGTTGCATATGTTTTGGGGCTGTCATAAACTGTCAGGTTTCTGGGAATTAATATTTAAATGTTTCTCTGATATGACACTGTTATAGATAAGTCTCCCCTTACAGCCCTTTTTGGAGTACTGCCCATGGGTACCCCCCTATCAAGAATCTAGTCGGACACTGTTGCTTATACAACTCTTTTAGCTAGACGGCTAATACTACAGAACTGGAAGATGGCAGCTCCCCCATCTTATAAATATTGGGTGAGAGATGTGTTGTGCTCTCTGAAACTAGAAGAAATTCAATTCAATTCACGTGGGAACCCCAAACTGTTTAATGAGGCTTGGGCTCCATTCCGGTATTACTTTAAACAGTCCATCCTCTGATGGCATTCCAATAAAACTAAAATAAGTCTGTATTTGACCCCCCTGTGACTTAAGGGTTGGAGGAGCTTCTCTCTGTGTTTTTGCTGGGGGGGGCATTAAGGTCCATGTGCTTATTGATTGTGATCCGCGGACGCCTTGTTCATCTTGCCCGGGCAGACACTGAAGTGTGAGCTTGTTTTTCCCAGTTATTTTTACATGTTGTTCACGCCTACATGAATAATCATTCTATTTTTTTTATTTTAAAGCATTGTAAACTTTATTTTTGATCCAGTGGATGGTCGGTCTGTGGCCATGACTGTCTGTGAGTTGCACTTCTCCACCCTTATCCCTTGACTGTTTACAGGAACAATGGTGAGGTGTTTGCTCTGCCCCTGTACTATAGATTGCCCTTTAACCTCTGTAGCCTTCTGCCTGGTGTTTAACTTGTTTAAAGTATGGTATCTTTAAAGCAATTTATTTATTTGTATTTTTTTTCCTAGTTGAGTATAATTGTTTATATTGCTTTGTCTTGTGTAAAACTTAATAAAGAGTTTAAAAATATATAAAAACAATTAATCATGGCGGCTTTTCCACTGCACTGCCGTGATTTTCACAGTTCCTCGTTTTGTTTCCAATTGCTCACGGCCCGCTTGATTCCTGGAACCAAGCAGGATATTCAGCCTCGTTTGATATCTTCGATGAGGTTTAAAGGTGGTTGGCATCCAACAGATGTTGCACTACCAACTGCACTGGAGTATAACTCCCTAATACTTTGCTTGGAAATAAATCAACCAATACCCCATCATCTAACCCTACACTCATTAAAAACCCACCTCCCTACTCCACTAAATCCACAAATGTAATCAAGAAGGCTCCATTTTCGGGCATTGTCAGAAAAATAGTATGAAGCTAGCAAACTTAATGATGGTGTCATGCTTGGTCACACAGCCGTGGGTGATCAGGGAGGACAGGAGGGGACTAAGCACGCTCCCCTGATGGGCCCCCGTTTTGAGGATCAGCGTGACAATGTGTGGATAGCGCAAGGGCTGAGGGGGTAAAAATAACGTGTTTGGACTGCAGCCAGTGAATCTTCCCCTTCAGTTGGTCCACTTTCACATTTACCGCTACCCCAGTAATCACTCCTTTCAATGGCACCCTTTTCGTGAGCGCAAAACAATTCACATATCTTGTCCCCAGTCATTTGGCTCAGAGCGCCTGCTCCCTCTGACCTCCAGTAACACAAATAATTATCACAAGACCACTTCGGGTTACTTTCACCGATTCCACAGCACCCAACTCTTTTCACCCACCCCGAAACCACAAATGGATAAGCCAAAAGGCAAGGGTCCAATTTTTCCAAAGATTTCACTCCTACCGTTTGTTAGATATCTGGTACTAACCTCAAACCAAGTAGGCCGGTGGGTGGGGTTACAAATGGCTGTACTCAATGATTGGTCTCAAGCAATGATGTCAGTGTTGCAAATGTTGTTAATACTCTGAAGCAACACAAACATAGGCACAGACACGTGTACAAACACACATATACACATGTAAACAGATTGTGATGTATATATGTGGTAGTACAGTACGGGCCTTTGGGCACACACTTAATATGTTGTGAATGTATTGTAAAACATTTTATCTGCCTTAATTTTTCTGGACCCCAGGAAGGGTAGCAGCTTCATTGGCAGCAGCTAATGGGGATCCATAATGAATACAAATTGAGACAGTGGCTCCATTTTCAAAGCATAAGGTAAATCTGACTACAAACAGTGCAGCTACACTAAGCAATAACTCTTAAAGCTAAAAATGAATAATGGAGGCAACAAATTGGTCAGTTGGAGATGTTCAAGGCTTTTGAGCATCTGGGCAGACTCCAGCATGGTCCATGTACTTTTTTGGCCTGGCTACTGGCTATAGTCATGCTAACTAGTGGATATTAGTTTGTCCCTCATGCTAGCTAGATGAAGTAAGTCAATCAACATTAGTCTACCTGCTGCAAGATAAAGCAGCCCGGCCAGAGGTACCTGCTGTAGAAAGGGGAGATTTCTACATTAATTGCTGTAGCTAACTTAGCTAGATCTTCAGTCAGGCTGGTGCTCATTGACTAAGTAGGCTAATAATTAACAGTTTACTGTAAATGGTTACCTATCTGGCCCTTTGCGTAGCTATTTTCTTACATTCAATACAACAATATCCAGTTAAGCTACAGGCAATGCTGATATTGTGGGTGTGGGGGTTCAGAATGTGCCCGCAGGAGAAGGACACAGTATGGTGTCTTGGAAATTTTCACTAGGGAATCAGTCAAACCTAAATGAATCATCCTTTATTATCAGCAAGCTGGAGAGGTTCCAACAAACATAATGTACCATAGCACATGTTGGTCGGGAGCGCTGCCTGGGCAGTTCCATTATTTCTCTCGCTTCTTCTCTCCAAGCTGAGACCTTGAAACTGAGATATCCCCTTTGGTTCCCAGAACAATGTTCTGGAAGTACTGCCAATTGGTCTGAGGAGGAGGTCACAGTCACCTGCACAAACCAAGATAGAGGGAGAGGAGATGTTGTTTACAATTCAATCTCGAGAGACAACATTTTCCCTCACATTGCCTGCTTTATCGCAAAATTTTAAGGTAACATATCGGCGACCTCGCCGCAGAGTTACAGGGTCAGGGAGTCAGAGGGCTAATCCTTAGGGAGAAATCCCAACCACCCAGCAGACACAATCTGGTGAGATTTGTATTGAAGCAAGAACAAAAATAAAACCAACAGCAATACACTTTTTCATATAAAAGACCTTATCCTTTACCCAATCAAGCTTTGTCTGTAAGGTGTCATAGAAATTCATAGTACTGAGACTGTCATTTCTTCAAACAATCATCTTAATTTAAAATTGATTAATTATTGCAATAATGAAGCTGTTCAACACACACCTCGAAATGTGAGTTGCCGAGAGTTTAGCCTTTATTGAATAAAAAAAACATTATATTGGGGACCCAAAAATGCTTAGTATTGGCTGGTTCCACCCCCCCCCCCGATCAGGGGGCATCATAAGCTACTTCAGGTACACCCTGTTGTTCTCTGGGGGCTCCCGAGTGGCACTGCGGTCTAAGGCACTGCATCTCAGGAGGCATCACTACAGACACCCGAGTACGAATCCAGGCTGTATCACAACCTGCCGTGATTGAGAATCCCATAGGGCGGCGCACAATTGGCCCAGCATTGTTAGGGTTTGGCCGGTGTAGGCTGTCATTGTAAATAAGAATTTGTACTTAACTGACTTGCCTAGTTAAATAAAATACTAAATAAAAAAAAATCTGCATCTGGTGACATTTCCCAGATGCCAGGATGATTAGGATCAATGAAGGTTTTGTTCTACTCCTTCAGGCTATCTTGTCTATGGAATGCAGACTAACTCTTTTGTCAGCTCAAGCCTCAGAGGCCTAACTCAGAGGTCAGAAGTCATTCAACCCCATAAGTGAGTGTTTCTTTCCCTTTTCTTTCCCTGTATTTCAGACTCTTTAAAAAAAAAGATATTTCAAACATTTTGTACCAGGTTTACATTGGGTTTTTCAGTACATTTCTTATCAAGAGAATTTACATGTGTGCAACCAAAACTCGGACAATAGATACTTCAGAAAATGTAATGTGTGTGCCAACCCGTGAAGAGCCCACTAAAACACAATAAATCAAAGACGGTTTCAACACCACTAACAAATAGGTGTGGTAAAATGCATGGTAAAAATAAACAAAATGGCCGTCTTGTTCAGGATGTCTTGATTAAACCATGTGTATATGTAACAGTACTTATCTTGCGTTGTGTACAATCAGTCATCGACACGGAACTCCAATATGTAGCACCAGTCATGTAGCTTTATTCTGTTAGGAACGGCACAAAATTGCACGTCATGCAATGCACGTCTCACCATCCAACTCACTCACGCACTGTATAAAATATATGAATCCCCCCACCAGACACAGTAAGTTGCTAGCTAGTACTGGCGGGAATTCTTTACAACAAAATGCACAACAAATATTCTCCAAAAACCGTTGCATCTTATATGTGATGTTCGAATAACATTTACAAACAATTTGATATAAATTGTACATTTAAATCATCACTTGAGAGTATAAGAATCACTTTTTTATGTACAGTGCTTGGCAACCAACAACTTACCACTGGTTTGGTGCTTGTTCACTGGGATGATTCTAACTGGAACATCCCCCCTCGTAAGCAAGCTACGCAAACCAGCCAATAAGATGCCATGTTGAGTAGGTGAAGGCAAGACAAACTCAAACCAAAAACCCATTGGCAAGGGGAATCACCAATATAACCCTGTTACATATACAGAATCATACTTCAGACACATCAGATGATAGTGTCATGTAATATATGATATTGTCCCGTTAAGCAGAATAGTAAACATTCCCAGAGACCCTTTCTTGTAATCTTGTCATTTTGACCAATTGCATTGACATATGTTCTGTAATGACTGTCCCTGTGACATCAACTAGTCAAAATATGAAACCTGTTGTTTAACAAATCTGCGAAGTCCTTAAAAAAGTTAGTGCTGGCTTATCAACTCGATATTTGGTACAAAAACATTTATTTGGATCTACTTAAATTCTGGATACAATGCCACGTAATGGAAACAGATTGTTTTATATTACATGCTTAAATCACTGGTATTACCCAAACTATAGAATTGAGTGGTAATAATTGGAAATGGTCAAAAATGTATCATTATTAATTCCTATGTCCCAAATGTCCCCTGTGTCCTTTACAAACTGTTTGAGGTAACCTCTACAGGATCGTTTTTTTACACTTGTTAGGAATGATGCTCTCAAAGTGTGTCTCATTTCTCTCATGACGTGTGGTATTATCTTTCTCTCTCCAGGATACATTAGGGGGAAGTAGTTTTCGGTTTAATTCAATGTTTAAATTTGCTTCAAGTGTGGTTTGTACTGAAAGTTGACAGATGGCACTTGTATGGAGGGATGTGTGTGGGGGAAGGAAGTACATACCGTAATTTCCGGACTATAAGCCGCTACTTTATTCCCACTCTTTGAACCTCGCTGTTTATACAATGACGCGGCTAATTTATGGATTTTTCCCGCTTTCACAAGATTCATGCCGCCAAAAAAACTGAGCACCGTCACATAATGTGACGTAAATCGAGCCCGCTCAAACTTCCCATCATTCTGATTACGGTAGTAATTTTGTCACCCTCATGGCAAAGACACGGAGAAATGCATATGATGCAGCTTTCAAGTTGAAGGCGATCGATCTGGCTGTCTGAAAAGGAAAGAGCTGCTGCATGGGAGCTTGGCCTTAATGAGTCGATTTATAAGACTTTGTAAACAGCAGCGTGAGGAACTGACTCAGTGCAAAAAGACAACAAACCTTTCAGAGGGAAGAAAAGCAGATGGCCTAAAGTATTTGCAGCCACTCGACATCAGTGTAAATCGTGCATTTAAGGTGGCGCTCTGTGTTCAGTGGGAGGCTTGGATGACGAGTGGGGAGAAATCCTTCACTAAAACGGGCCGCATGCGAAGAGCAACTTATGGTCAAGTCTGCCAGTGGATCCTGACAGCGTGGAGCATTGTCAAAAAAATCCACTATCATCAACGGGTTTCGAAAGGCTGGACTGCTGCATGTTGAAGGGGCAGCTCAGCGGGGTATTTGCCTCTGGGTGAAAGTGACGAGAGCAACAATGAAAACGATCCAACATCAGATTAAGCAAATCTGAGGCTATTCAACTCCGACACCGAAGATGACTTCAGTGGTTTCAGTGCACAGAAGGAGGAAGATAGTGACCAATGACTTTCTTGGAAGGCTACTGTTTTAATTTTTGTTACAAGCCGTGTTTCGTTAAAGCCTATTTATTTTGGTTTTACATCCCGTGTTTCGTTTAAAGGCTGTGTAAAGTTCATTTGTTTCAATGTACCGGTAGGCACCTGCGGTTTATAGACATGTGCGGCTTATTTATGTACAAAATACATATTTTTTTTAATAAATCAGTGGGTGCGGTTTATATTCAGGTGCGCTTAATAGTCCAGCAATTACGGTGGATGGAAATGCAGTCACCATCCACTTCAGATAGCATTTCTTGTTTTTTTAGGCCTGTTTAAAACATTTAAGGTAACACACTTTGATTGAAGTGTGACACAGGCTGTATTATGTATATATTGGTACGGTATGTACCGTAAAGTATCCAATATTGTTAAATCTGACATGGTTTGAAGTTACCATTATTAATCCTGCGTCAAGTCTCATATGGTTGAAATGTACCAGTGTTGTACCATTTTTTTATCCACGATGTGAGTTTTTCTGTACCTCTCGCGGCATGATTTATTCATTATTTGACATTCTAATAAATTAAGTTGACTCCTCCTTATTTATCCCGACCCCCAGAAAGACCATCATGTAAAAGCGCGGTGATCCTTATATATAATCATCCTATCCTGCCACAATGATTCAAAACCTGCTCTCTTATTTGTACATAGAGGTTATGGGGAGGGCCAGTGGGGTTAAGTAACTGATCTTAACATAGATCATGGTAGTGGTGGTCAGCTAGTGAAGAGGTCCCTATGTAATCACGTCACATAGCCAAGTGTAGTCGTCTCGCTACTGAATTTGAATCGTGGAAAAGCCACATTAAAAAAAAATGTATAAGAAAAGGCAATAGAGGTTGACATTTTTCAAGTCCAAAAATCCAGAGAAAGATGTTGAATTGAACCCAGAATGAGCCAAAGAACTGTCAGTGCCGGAGGAGAGGAGTGAGGGGGAAATGGTTCCTGATGACGATGCTAATTCTGACAGTTCAGCATCACCAGCTAGTAGGCCTACAATTCTCTTCCTGTAGAACCATAAAATGTAAGGATGTGAGATGAGAAGTGTTTTTAAACCAGCTCTAATTCATGTGTGATGCACTCTGGATAAAAACATTTTTTATGTTTATTCGAGATGTTATGAACAATGTAGACTGTTTACAGTAAATTGCAACATTGACATGCAGAAATAAGCACTTTTCCATAAACAAGCTCTAAATCATGTTTGATGCACTCTGGATGTCCAGTTTTTGCTGTGCTGTCTATTCGAGTTGAAATGAACACTGGACAGTTCAGTTTTCAGCCTCCAGTATTTATGCTGCATTAGTTTGTGTCGGGGGGCTATGGTCAGTTTGTTATATCTGGAGTACTTCTCCTGTCCTCGTCGATGTCCTGTGTGAATCGAAGTGTGTGTTCTCTAATTCTCTCCTTCTTTCTCTCTCTCGGAGGACCTGAGCCCTTGGACCATGCCCAAGGACTACCTGACATGATGACTCCTTGCTGTCCCCAGTCCACCTGGCCGTGCTGCTGCTCCAGTTGCAACTGTTCTGCATTATTATTATTATTCGACCGTGCTGGTCATTTATGAACATTTGAACATCTTGGCCATGTTCTGTTATAATATCCACCCGGCACAGTCAGAAGAGGACTGGCCACCCCACATAGCCTGGTTCCTCTCTAGGTTTCTTCCTAGGTTTTGGCCTTTCTAGGGAGTTTTTCCTAGCCACTGTGCTTCTACACCTGCATTGCTTGCTGTTTGGGGTTTTAGGCTGGGTTTCTGTACAGCACTCAAAGATATCAGCTGATGTACGAAGGGCTATATAAATACATTTGATTTGATTTTTCAGCAAGTTGCAACATTGAAATAAGCACTTTTCCATAAACAAGCTCTAATTCATGTTTGATGCACTCTGGATAAAAAATAATGTTATGTTTATTCAAGATGTTATGAACACTGTAGACTGTTTACAGCAAGTTGCAACATTGACCGCCTAGCCACACCCTTCTTTTCCCCCCAACCCCCTGTACTCTCTCCCCCCTTTCCTCCCCAGTTGCTTTCTTAGATTACCCAATAGAGGGGGTAGTTGACCCCCTCTCATCAAACATCATGAATTTATCCAAGTCTTTTCAACTCACAACAGCACAGACCCAACTTTTGGAGAGGGGGGATTGTCTTTCATTCCCCGCCCTGGTAAATTTGACTGGGAGGAACTTCATAGGGACACACATAAATATCATCGACGACTTAAACTTCTAGACTACTTTGACTATCAGACAAATGACAACCATTTACCATTCACCCTTCCTTTAATCTGTCCCAGATAGGAGGTTAAAGAACCTAATCAGAACCGACCAAGACACCCTTCACAACTATCACACCCAGGCAGATAGAGAGGACAACGTCACCCGCATCGAAAGACAAGCCATAAAAGAACTTAAACCCTCACATAATATTGAAACCGGCAGATAAGCGATCTAAAACAGTGATCCTAGATAAACATCAATACATATACGAGGCAAATAGACAGTTATCCAACACCAAGTATTATGTACCAATAGGAAACAGCCTACAACCACAGACCCAGACTAAATTACGTAGAATCATACAAACGGCACATCACGAAAAAACAACGAGACTTTCTATTTGGACCAAACACTCCACGACCTAGACTGTTTTACAAAATTCATAAAGAACCAGAAACCTGGACTATTCCCTATGAAGTTCCTCCTGGCAGGCCAATCGTATCAGACTGCAATAGCAAATCATACAACATAGCCCAATATATTGATCATTATATCAACCCTCTCCACTAGACACCCCAGCTACCTCAGAGACACTTAGCACTTTCTTGAGAAGATCAAACCCATAGTTGTTCCCTCCCAAACATATATATATATATTCACTATAGACATTGATAGCTTATACACTAACATGAATACAGCAACAGGAGTGCAGTCGGTCAGAAATATTTTGCATGCACACCCAAATAGCAATAGACCAGACAATGAAATACTACAATTATTAGAAATCAGCCTCACACACAATGACTTTATATTCAATGATAAGCACTACTTACAGGTGGAGGGAACAGCTATGGGCAAGAAATTTGCCACGGCATATGCAAACTTTTACATTGCTGAATGGGAGAGAGAGGCATTGGCCAAGTGCCCACATCAACCTACAATCTATTACAGACTTCTAAACAACATTATAGGAGCCTGGCCTCATGATATCCAACTATTCACTGAATTCATTAGCATTCTCAACAGTCACCACCCATCCATTAAGGTTAAATACATAATAATAGATCCATGTGAAGTACACTTCTTGGATACTACAGTTTTCTTTAATCACATAAATCAGTCTCAAAAAACAATATTCACTAAAGTGTATTTCAAACCAACAGCTACACATGCTTTACTGCACAAACAGTTATCACCCCAAACATACATTTAGAGGCATCGTTAAATCACAAATTATATTGTTTCATTTATTATTTTATTTTACTAGGCAAGTCAGTTAAGAACAAATTCTTATTTTCAATGACGGCCTAGGAACAGTGGGTTAACTGCCTGTTCAGGGGCAGAACGACAGATTTTGTACCTTGTCAGCTCGGGGATTTGAACTTGCAGCCTTTCGGTTGTTAGTCCAATGCTCTAACCACTAGGCTCCACTGCCGCACCAAATCATAGGATTTCCTCCTGCAAACAGGACCTGGGAAAAGCAATTCAAACATTATTTCAGGCACTCAGACAGAGAGCTTACTCTAAACGATATCTCAGCATCATAAAAAAACAGCACCTTGGGGGCCCTCTCTCCCATTCAACCTACACACTCACATAACACAAGTCTGTCAATCACTCTTTTGGACCCCAACCTCCATTATAGAGGTTCCAGAGACATTTCCAAATCCTCCCCTTCCCCTGATTTCAACCCTGACCACAACCCTAACCCTTACCCTAATTCGGGTTCGTAACCTGCTCCTGCCCATAACCATAATCCAACCCCTAACCCTAAAACCCTAACCCTCTAACCCTAGTAACCCAAACCCTCTAACCCTAACCTCCGTAACCCTAACCCTCTAACCCTAGCCCGCTTAACCTCAACCTTTCCCTTAAACCCACGCCTAACCTCAACCTTTACCCAAACCCCACACCTAACCCTAATGTGTACCATCACCCTAACCAGGGTTCTCATCCTATCCTGACCCCCCCTATGGAAAGTGATCTGCACCAATCACTAAACCAAAACACTTCCTCTGTCTCTTCTCCCTTGTCATCAATACTCAATCAACAGACAATTATCATTGTTTGATGTTTAATTTATTTCATGTTATGGACTTCTACAAAGGAGTAATCTGCAACACATACCCTTCTCTCTCTGTGTTCTCGGACTGAGGAGAATTGGAGCTACAACATTTCTTTAGAGGCAGGTGGAAACATAACCAACCTTGTTTACAGACGATAGCAAAAGTTCAATTTTTGACAACTCCACATAAATTGAATAGGTACTAGCTAGCTAGCTTGATAGTTAATGTTTGCTTTAGTTTGCGCGCCAGCTCTGCAAATTCGTTGTGAACGCTTCCAACATTAACCTCAAGTCAATTAGTTTCATTAGTTAAGCTAAACTAATGACCTGCAGTGGATCAAACCATTGTGAGGCAAAGGGCGTGGGTCGCAATCTTTTGAAACTTAAAAACGCGCTATTAAGTGTCTATAATCAGCATATAGATAGGGGGGTCGTGTCCCCCCTGGGATTTCTGCCTATGCACGTGATATCTCTTCACTCACGTGGTTGATTGAAGGACGAACTGATTTGTGTTGATGGCAATTACCATATAAATTCAAAGATGAAGAAGGAGGGATGACTAGAAATGATTCAGTTGACCGGTTTATGTGTGAATTAATTGTCGGAGTAGAGGAATTTGTGTAATTCAGGTAAAAAAAATAACGCAATGTTTATATCACAGGACAAATTAGCTAGCGGGTTAACTCGCTAAATTGCCATACATGTTTCATGCTTTTCGGCCTGTCCCCAATTTAATGCCATTGGTCACATATGTTGTTTTGATATTTTAACCTGCGTGTCTTTATCGCGTCTGCAAGCACGCAGATGGTATGTTTATAATGAACTTTATCTGTCGAAAATGGAAATTTTGAGGTCTTGTGGTGGTTTACTACTGAATCTTGCTTTAGTGAGGAGGTCTGAAATGATTGAAATGATTCTGTATGGTTTGAGTGATATGGGGTAGTTTCACTTTGTCCGGCTCCGGGATGGTGCTTTTTATCGGAGTTTAGCTACCATCGCGTTTTTGTCCATTTGGGATCCTGTGTATGCGGTAGATTTTTGGCGTGTTTTAGTCAACTTGGGGAATGGGAGATACGGGTCTGGAAACCTTCTTTTTTTTTTTCTTTTTTTTTTGTTAGTTTCCAGTGATTTGTGTCCTCCGAAGTTGGTGTAACTGCTCCAGTGTTTGGTTTAGAGGGTTTAGGGTCCTAGGTTTGAATCGGTTGATCCACTTCCATCTCTGACACGTGGAAACCGGAAGGGAGGGAGGGGGTGCACTCCACTCATATGCGCTTAGGGTTAGGGGGTTTGCGTTAGGGTTTGAATTTGAGTAGGGTTAAAAAGACTGATTTGTCTTGTGATGTACAGGCCTCTTGTTGTGTACCCCTCCAATCTGAATAAATTATATTGTTAAAATACACGAGTGACTCCTAAACCTTAACAAACAAAGTAGGTTCAAACCAACACAGTTAAAAGCCCATAGATTTATCAAAGTGATATAAGATCAAGTGTTGCGTTGTTAAAACAAATTCAAATACATAAAAACAAAAGGAATAAAACTATTATAAATAAGCATGCATCTGTTAAATATAATAAAAGCCACAAACTTTATTGTGTTTTTTGTTTTATGGTGCATCCTTCTTCCAACTCCTTGAACCCTGTAAACAAGTGCTATGCCCTTCAATTGATCCTATCTTACCAGTTAAAAACGCTCATTCAGACCGCTAGGTGTAATTGTAGGTCTCTTATCCACCTACGTTCTACTGCTTTTTGCCGCCCACTGGTCCACCCAGAACACGACTAATCCTGCTATATTGAGGTAAGTGATGGGGTGATCCTGGAAATGAGTCACTAGTTCTGTGTGTAAATGGGCCTGTTTGATATTGTATAGAATGTTGTTTAAGTCTATTTTCTATTGTATACTGGGTTTCCCCAATGTAGTGTTTTTTGCTAAATGTGCAAGTGATTATATACATATATGACATTTGGAGTGTAGAGTGAAATGGAGTCTAAAACTGGAGTGGAGGTCTTGCTGTATGAGTTTGAAATGAATTTTCTTGGTCTGAAGTGGGCCGTGTAGGGTTTGGGTGGTTGGGGCTTGGTACTGTATTTAGCTTGGATGAGGATGTCTTTGAGGCTATTATTCCTCCTAAATGCTGAGATTATTCTATATGGCTGGAGGGGTGTGTATGCCTGTTGGGTGATGGAAAAATTGTGTTTGAATGCCTGATGTAACTGTCTGATCCTATGTGAGAATGTAGTAACTAGGGGGATGAGGATTGTCTGCTGCTCGGAAGGGGAATGAGAGGAGGAAAGAAGATTGGTTCTGAGGGGGGTCAATTTCAAAATCTGTTCTAGGAGGGGTAGGGTTAGCGGTGGGGTTAGGGTTAAGGTTATGGTTAGCGTTAGGGGTATAAGCTATCAATGTCTATAGTGAATATATATATGTTTGGGAGGGAACAACTATGGGTTTGATCTTCTCAAGAAAGTGCTAAGTGTCTCTGAGGTAGCTGGGGTGTCTAGTGGAGAGGGTTGATATAATGATCAATATATTGGGCTATGTTGTATGATTTGCTATTGCAGTCTGATACGATTGGCCTGCCAGGAGGAACTTCATAGGGAATAGTCCAGGTTTCTGGTTCTTTATGAATTTTGTTAAACAGTCAGTCCAAATAGAAAGTCGTGGAGTGTTTGGTCCAAATAGAAAGTCTCGTTGTTTTTGCTCTACCGACTGATGTAACACTACATTGGGGAAACCCAGTATACAATATCTTAAACAACATAAAGTTTACACACATCATAAAGTGTTTGTATGATTCTACGTAATTTAGTCTGGGTCTGTGGTTGTAGGCTGTTTCCTATTGGTACATAATACTTGGTGTTGGATAACTGTCTATTTGCCTCGTATATGTATTGATGTTTATCTAGGATCACTGTTTTAGATCGCTTATCTGCCGGTTTCAATATTATGTGAGGGTTTAAGTTCTTTTATGGCTTGTCTTTCGATGCGGGTGACGTTGTCCTCTCTATCTGCCTGGGTGTGATAGTTGTGAAGGGTGTCTTGGTCGGTTCTGATTAGGTTCTTTAACCTCCTATCTGGGACAGATTAAAGGAAGGGTGAATGGTAAATGGTTGTCATTTGTCTGATAGTCAAAGTAGTCTAGAAGTTTAAGTCGTCGATGATATTTATGTGTGTCCCTATGAAGTTCCTCCCAGTCAAATTTACCAGGGCGGGGAATGAAAGACAATCCCCCCCTCTCCAAAAGTTGGGTCTGTGCTGTTGTGAGTTGAAAAGACTTGGATAAATTCATGATGTTTGATGAGAGGGGGTCAACTACCCCCTCTATTGGGTAATCTAAGAAAGCAACTGGGGAGGAAAGGGGGGAGAGAGTACAGGGGGTTGGGGGGAAAAGAAGGGTGGGGTGTGGCTAGGTGGGTCCAAATTGTGGGTTGAGCCTATTCTAAATTTAGCTGCTCACACCAATTCTTAAAAATGAGGTCTGCTGTGGTTGTTGTCCAGTGTATCATGTCTGTTGTGTGGAATTCATCATGGGGTATCTCCCAAGTGAAATGGTCCCATGTGTGGTAATGTAACCATTAATGACTTTGAGGTTCCGTTTTCGATCTGGTGAAAGGAGGTGTGAGTGGTTAATGGGGATGTAAATAATTGCATTAGGGAAAGTGACTCTTGCTTCCTTGTGCGTTGATGCAATCTGTTTGATGTTTTGTATGGGTCATTATCCATATTGTTTATGCCCACCGAGAGAACCACTATGCTGGTGTCTAAATGAACCTCTGTTTTCTCCAGGACCTTGGTGAAATGGTAAAATGTTGCTCCAGGGTAGCTGTCCACTTGCATGTTTGGGTTATGAAATGGAGGGATTCTATGAACATTTGAGTCTCCCAAGACTAGTTTTGGTATATTTCCCTTAAAATTCAAAGGTTAGGCGTGAGGTTTGGGGAGGGGTTAAGGTTAGGAGAAGTGGGTGATTTGCTGTGGTCTGGAGTGTTGGATGAATGGG
Source organism: Oncorhynchus masou masou (assembly GCF_036934945.1). NCBI lineage: Eukaryota > Metazoa > Chordata > Actinopteri > Salmoniformes > Salmonidae > Oncorhynchus > Oncorhynchus masou. The sequence goes on along the minus strand of NC_088223.1, from coordinate 45,059,849 downwards.
AGGGAGGGCGGCCAATGTGTTGTTTTTAATGGTTCTTAAAAATCGTTTTGAATAGGGTTAGGGTTACTCTTCTAAGTGCATTGAATAGTGTATTTATTGCATGATCAGGTCTTGCTTGCAAGATGATATCCTGTGTAACCGTATGATTTGTGATTTTATTATTCCCTTAAATGTATGTTTAGGATGGTAACTGTGTTTATGAAGTAAAGCATGTGTGTCTGTTGGTTTGAAGTAAACTCTAGTGTGTAGTGTTTTCTGTGATTGATTGTTATTACTGAAAAAAACTGTTGTGTCTAAGAAGTTGACTTCTTGCGGATTAATTGTGTATTTAACCTTAATGGATGGATGATGACCGTTGAGAATGTTTATAAAATCTGTGAATAACTGGATGTCGTGGGGCCAGGCTCCTATTATGTTGTCTAAAAAGTGGGTTGATATGGACACTTGGCCAGTGCCTCTCTCTCCCATTCAGCCATGTATATATTGGTGTAAGCAGGTGCAAATTTTTTGCCCATAGCTGTTCCCTCCACCTGCAGGTAATAATGATCATTGAATAAAAAGTCATTGCTAGTCAGGCTGATTTCTAATAGTTGTAATATGTCTTTGTCCGGTCTAGTGTTGTCTGGGTATCTCTTAAAGATATTTCTAATTGCTTGTATTCCTGTTGCTGTATTTATGTTGGTGTATAGGCTATCAATATCTATCGTGAATATGTGTGTGTGGGAGGGAACAACTATGGGTCCAATCCTCTCCATGAAGTGGTAGGTGTCCCTGAGAAAGCTGGGGTGCCTTGTGGAGAGAGGGTTGAAATGGTGATCTATATATTGTGAAATGTTATAGGATTCACTATTGCAGTCTGAGACAATCGGTCTGCCAGGAGGAACTTCAAAGGGAATTGTCCATGTCTCCGGTTCCTTGTGTACTTTTAACAGTAAGTAGAATAGTCTGGGGCGTGGGGTGTCTGTACCGTAGAGAAAGTCCCGTTGTTTTGCTGTGATGTAGTGTTGGTCGTAGAGTCTTTTTATTATTGTCCTTAGCTGTGTCTGTGGTTATATACTGTTTTCTATTTGTTTATAATGTTTGGTGTTTGATAACTGTCTGTTGGCTTCATACATGTATTGATGTTTATCCAATATTACTATTTTTGAACCTTTATCTGCTGGTTTGATGATTATGTGTGGGTTGTTTTTAAGTTGTTGTATTGCCTGTCTTTCTACGTGTGTGAGGTTATCCTCCCTATCTGTGTGAGTCTGATGGTTGTGAAGTGTGTTTTTGTCCATGCTGATTATTCTCCTGATTCTACCATCTATCTGGGAGGTTTTAGGTTCCCAGGTCGATGGTAAAGTAAATGGTAGGTGATTGTCATCTGTGTTGTAGTGAAAATAGTCCAACAGTTTAAGTCTTCTATGATATTTGTGGGTGTCCCTTTGAAGTTCCTCCCAATCAAATTTGTTTGGGCGAGGGATGAATGTCAGCCCTCTCTCCAGAAGCTTTACCTGTGCTGCTGTGGGTATGAAAGATTTGGAAAGATTCATGATATTAGTTGTTGACTGGTCCGCTGCTCCCCTTGGTGAAGGATCTGCACTGGTTATTAGGGAAGGAAAGAGATTGCAAGAAAAGTTATTTCTATCCAAACTGTGGCTTGTGGTTAATGTAAATTTAACTGTCTACACCAGTGTTGAAAGATGAGGTCTGCTGTGGTGGATGTCCAGTGTATGAGATCTGTGTGAAATGTGTCTTGTGGGATCTATAATAGGGTTGGGAAGTTAGTGGTAATGTAAGCGTTGATGAGCTTAAGGTTTCTCTTCTGCTGTGAAGTAATTGAATTACAGAAATAACCACTTTTCCATAAACAAGGTCTAAATCATGTTTGGTTGCACTCAAAGTACATTTTTTACAGAACTGTTCAAACTAGATGATAGGAACACTATGGACAATTTTCAGCATTGAACTACAGAAATAACCACTTCCATAAACAAGGTCTAAATCTCTGGAAGTACATTTTTTTTACAGAACTGTTCAAACTAGATGATAGGGACAGTTTGGACAATTTTCAGCAAGTTGCAGCAATTGAACTATACAGAAATAACCACTTTTCCATATACAGTACAGAGCTGCAGCTGACACGCACATGGAGCAGGAGGGGGAGGAAGTTGCTCGCTTGGCACAAGGTAATCAATAGGAACATTTTATGTTTAAAACCGCTCTGCTTGAACTCACTGATTAGACCTTATGTTTTAAACCACTATGCTTAAACTCACTGATTGGACCACTCAATCCTGAAAGTGCTAGCTTCTCAAACCTTCAAACGTTGCCAGAGATCAAGCACTGATTGTGATTGTGGACAGGTGTCTTTTATACTGATAAGTTCAAACAGGTGCCATTAAAACAGGTAACGAGTGGAGGACAGAGGGGTCTCTTAAAGAAGTTACAGGTCTGTGAGAGCCAGAAATCTTGCTTGTTTGTAGGTGACCAAATACTTATTTTCCACCATAATTTGCAAATAAATTCATTAAATGTGATTGTGATTTTCTGGATTTTTTTTTCTAATTTTGTCTGTCATAGTTGAAGTGTACCTATGATGAAAATGACATACCTTTCTCATATTTTTAAGTGGGAGAACTTGCACAATTGGTGGCTGACTAAATACTTTTTTGCCCCACTGTAGTGATATTTTGGAGATTATTTCATTTTCAAATAACTGAAAGTGAGAGGTTGTAATCTGAATAAAGGGAAAAAGACTGTTCTTGAACATGGGGTGAGACATTGTTAATAATCTGCTAGAAAACCAGTTAGGATTTAAGTATAAGGTCTGACTGAAGCCTTCAGTGAGAGGTTTAATGCTTTAATATTTAATTTCTGCACTCCGAATTCATATTCATTATATAAATAGGCCCATTATATTTTGTCTGTCTTGCCGTTCCAATTTTAAAAAACAAGTCGCTAGGTTTAGGCAAGGCCATAAGCAAATAGATCACCTGGGATATGACTAAAGCGTTAAGGGTGATTTATTTTTTTATTTTTTTTATTTTTTTCATGGTAGCAAGATATTATCTAGTTTTGTTAACTTTCTATTAAAATGTATTGTTGTGAGAATGTATTTATTTTGGGATATGAATATCGAGTATGTCCACTTCACCGTCAGACCCTTTTATTGGTAAACTAAATGTTAATGTAAAAGTTGTATTTTTTTGTGATCCAATAAGGTAGCGGCTACTCTTCCTGGGGCCCAAACACATTAAAGCACTTAAAAGATAGTGGATAGTCTATTTGAAGATGAAAAAAAAAAAACATTGGAGCATTTTTTCCCCCAAAATTCCATCCAGTTCTCTTTATTTAATATATTACACTTAATCTTTGAATAAGCTCCATTTCTTTTTGTTTTTCCTCTAATGTATTCTGTGCCTCTATAGCATATTTGTTATTACTTTCTATCTGTACCATTAGTCCCTCTATTTACTTTGTTAATATGAACTATTTTGATCTAAAAAAAATATGTACTGAAATGCATGGCTTCGAAAGGCACATTTAAAAGTGTCCCATACCATAAGGGGATCTGCTGTACCTATGTTATGTCAGAAAAAGTCTGTTTATAAATTCTTCTATCCTGGTTAAAAACAAGGAAAACTTTCAATATTCTCTCCCATGTGGAAATTCTGTAAGAGTAATGTAAATGCCAATTTGATGGTCTGACCGCATTCTGTCCCCTATCAACTTTTTTTTTTTTTTTTACTTTTGGTGCCAGCGAGAATGACAAAGTAGTCAAGACGACTAATTTGACTGAGCATCTGCCATGTATATCTTACTAGGTAGGGATATTTAAGTCTCCACTAGTTCCAATATATCCATGATATTTGTGATTACCTTAAGTACATAACGGTGATAGTTCGTAGTGTGATTTCCTTTACGGTCCATTTAATAAAAAATTATTATTTAACCACGCAAGTCAGTTAAGAAAAAAATCTCATTTACAATGGCAGCCTACCAGGGAACAGTGGGTTAACTGCCTTGTTCAGGGGAAGAATGGCAGATTTTTACCTTATCAGCTCGGGGATTCGATCCAGCAAGTTTTTGGTTACTGGCCCAACACTCTGACCACTAGGCTACCTGCTGCCCCAAATTAAGCTATGTAAAACTGCATTATCTCCCACCATAAAAATAGTGTATTGCTTGTAGGCTTGAAACATTATTATGTATACTGTAGTTTCAAAGTGGTGCGGATCATCATTATTTGGACCGTATAGATTAATTAGATAAATATGTTTATGGTCCAATAACATATTTAAAATAATCCATCTATGTTGTGGATCTGTTTGAACAGTTTGCACATTCTGGAAAAAAATATTGTTAATTAATATCAACACCCCTTTTGAGTTTCTTTGCCCATCGGAGAAGTTTATTTCGCCCCCAGTCCTTTTTCCACACAACTACATATAAAATTGTTAAATACATTTCCTGTAAACAATAGATATTATATTCCTTCTCTTTAGCCAGGTAAATACTGATTGTCTTATTATCTTATTACCTGCTAAGCCATAACTGGCTATACTTATTTCACCATTAAATAAATCATAATACAGATTTACAAAGCATGTTTCTAGCACTCAAGCACGCTTTGCAATGGAACAACAGCACAGTATTTTTGCATTATTTATTAACTGATTATGCACACTCACTTCATTTGCTCACACACACACACACAATGACTCTACACATGCACACACACCCACAATGAATCATTTGTGGCATACAGCAAGTCAGCCACCAGGGGGAGACTCGTCGAGGCCGGGTGACAGACAGTGTGTACATCACGAGATGATGGCTCCATCTTCTGGACATGCCAGGTCTCGACGGGTTCTCCAGCCAGGACTAATGGGAGCTGATTGGGAGTTAGTGTGTAATCAAGGGCTGATTGCACACCAGCTGTGCAAGGCCCATAAAGCTGCCAGAAGGGCAGCACACAGGAAGAGAGTGGGGGGGAAGAAAGGACTCCCGTATAGTTGGGGATGGTTACAGAGGTAACAGGAGTGAGTGCAGTTTTGATCCTGGCAGGATACAGCAAGACCTGGAGCCCAGAAGACAGTATCCCGGAGAGGGTCTCATGGGGAGACCTATCCTTTTCTTTTTGATTTCTTATTTAAATAAACACCCTTGAAACTGAGCTAATCCTACTCTGTCCGTGTCTGATCTGTGTAAACGTCTTGACCAAACCCCTGGTCTGCCACATGTCAATTTAGCCCTATACAAAGAGTGAGTTTCAAAAGTATTGGGACAGTCAAAGTCCTGAATGAATAATGATGAGTGAGAAAAATATTTATGCCTCTAACTTTCTCACTCATTATTCAAATATGTTAGCACCCACTAATGTAGAAGTGTTTTGAAACATTCTATTGTTATTTACGGTAAAAGTGACCATGCATTTTTTGGGGACACAAAATAATCTGAAACACAACCAAAACAAGCAGCAAATGCATCCAACAGAGTTGCAAGCTTGATGTAGTCATTGCGTGCTATGAAAATGGGACCAAATGCTTAACGTTTTACTACTGTAATACACGCAAGTGAATTTGTCCCAATACTTTGTCTTCTAAAATGGGGGGGACTATGTACAAAAAGGGCTGTAATTTCTAAACAGTTCACCTGATATGGGTGACAATACCATCAGATTTAAACTGACAGTCTGCACTTTAACCTCAGTCAGTCATTGTATCATTTCAAATCCAAAGTGCTGGAGTACAGAACCAAAACAACATCAAATGTGTCACTGTCCCAATGCTTTTGGAGCTCGATGTATCTACTCCTACCACTCCCAACACATTGTAGATATGGTACTGGTACTGACCCTGTATATAGCTTACTTGCTTCCTCGTGTTCTAATTTCTATTTCTCGTCATTTTTTATTCTACTTTATACATTTTATAGTACTGTTGATATTGATTACTGCATTGTTCGCAAGAAAGGCATTTCACTGTATTTATGCACGTGACAATAAAACATGAACATTGAAAACATCAAACAAGAAATGACAAACCGACAATATCTACTGAGATAAGTGAGTAACAGGACGCAGGGGGTAAAAGTTCCGATTGGAATCTGGCCAGAGCATTTTATCCAGAGCTCATGTGTCTCCCTCATCCTCGCTGGAAACGAGCCCAAGCTCCCTGTCCTTGTGCTGGTGTCACTCTCTATCCAGCTCCCTCTGGATACGCTCTAACTCACTCAACTGTACATGCACACACTGAAGGTGCAGGGCCCATCTCCGACGGAGCAGCCTGAAAGGAAATGGGTTCATGTCGCTGAATGCAATGGTTGTCAGTCTCCTGTGGAGGGAAGGAAAAAGCAGTGTGTGATGTGTGTATCAGTTGTATATTTTGACGCTTATGTTGTCCAGTCACACACTATAAGTATATAGAAGTATTTTCAGTCCTGTTGACAAATTAATGGGAATTGTATTAAAATCGTTTTGGGGAGAAGAACAGTCTCTATAACCAGGTTTCCATCCAACCATTTAATGCGGATTAATTACCTGAGACATATTTGAGAGAATGGCGCCGAAGGAGATGGCTGCTGTTTGATGATCCCGTATCCAATTGTGCTACTGTGTATGTTTTTTAGCGTTATTCGTAACTTATTTGTACATAATGTTTCTGCCACCGTGTCTTATGACCGAAAAGAGCTTCTAGATATCAGGACAGCAATACCCACCCATACCGGAGGAATACTTTTTCTTCAACGAGTCGAATGGGAAGGATTTACTTCAGATGCCCGACAAGGCCCTCATCCCCGTCATTTGCAGGAGAAAGAGACGGCGGTATCGAGGACGAAGTTCCAGGTAAGGTCCAGATCTTGTAAGGATCTGTCGCCGAGAGGGTAATCTACCTTACCATCAGTCCTATGAGCCAACTATAATAAAATAGACAAACTACATTCACGTATATCCTACCAACGGGACGTTAAAAACGAATATTTTATGTTTCACCAAGTCGTGGCTTAACGACGACATGAATAACATACAACTGGCGGGTTTTAGGCTTTTTCAGCAGGATAGAACAGCGGCCTCTGGTAAGACAAGGGGTGGCGGTTTATGTATATTTGTAAACAACAGCTGGTGCACAAAATCTAAGGAAGTCTCAAGGTTTTGCTCAACTGAGGTAGAGTATCTCATGATAAGCTGTAGCAAGAGAGTATGTACATACCTGTTGGAGGAAATTATAGTTGAAATTATTAATTATGTATACATTTCTTTTAGAACCATTAAGTTTTAATACTATTATATTATGGTATGAAATGTGTGGGTTCTTGGTTAAACTAGGACTGAAATTGTAGGTAAAACGAATGAATTGTCTGTACCTTGCTGGTTTAAGGGAGAAGGAGGGCCTCTTTTAGACAGATTGGAATGTTTGCTTTATGAGGGGAGTAGGAGACAATCTCCAGACCTGAAGACACTGCGCTATTGTGTGGATCGGAGAGAGTGTGAGAAACTGATGACGTCATTTTTATCTTCTCTCTCTTAAATGTAGTGTTCTTTGTATTTTGTGTTAGTACTCTCTTGAATTAACCTCTTACATCTATGGGGGCGCTATTTCATTTTTGGATGAAAAACGTTCCCGTTTTAAACAAGATATTTTGTCACAAAAAGATGCTCGACTATGCATATAATTGATAGCATTCGAAAGAAAACACTCTGACGTGTCCAGAAATACCAAGATATTCTCTGTGCGTGCCCTAGAACGTGAGCTTCAGGCAAAACCAAGATGAGATGGCATCCAGGAAATGACAAGGATTTTTGAGGCTCTGTTTTCCATTGTCTCCTTATATGGCTGTGAATGCGAGAGGAATGAGCCTGCCCTTTCTGTCGTTTCCCCAAGGTGTCTGCAGCATTGTGACGTATTTGTAGGCAGATCATTGGAAGATTGACCATAAGAGACCACATTCACCAGGTGTCCGCCCGGTGTCCTGCGCCGAAATTGGTGCGCAAAAGTCACCTGCCAGTATTTTTCCATGGGATACAGAGAGGAAAGCAAGCTTCCACGAACTGCATATCAATGAAGAGATATGTGAAAAAACACCTTGAGGATTGATTCCAAACAACGTTTGCCATGTTTCGGTCGATATTATGTAGGTGACTGAATTTTCGGTTCGTTTCGGTAGCCAGACGCAATGTAGAAAACGGAACGATTTCTCCTACACACCGACGCTTTCAGGAAAAACTGCGCATTTGGTATGTATAACTGAGAGTCTCCGCATTGAAAACATCAGAAGCTCTTCAAAGGTAAATGATTTTATTTATTTGGTTATCTGGTTTTTGTGAAAATGTTGCGTGCTAAATGCTACTCAAAATGCTATGCTAGCTTTGCATACTCTTACACAAATTAGTCAATTTCTATGGTTCAAAAGCATATTTTGAAAATCTGAGATGACAGTGTTGTTAAGAAAAGGCTAAGCTTGAGAGCAGACGCATTATTTTCATTTTATTTGCGATTTTCAGAAATCGTTAACGTTGCGTTATGCTAATGAGCCTGAGGCTTTAGTCACAAACCCGGATCCGGGATGGGGAGTTTCAAGAAGTTAAACGCTGTTACCTGACTTTTGAGACTGGTCTCGATCTATTTCATGCAAAAATGATAGTGTGAATTTGGTTTTGGCTACAAAACATAGGAATTTAGAATTCCTTTAACAATTGGTCCTTAAAAATCCGTCTCTGCCATCTGGAGGTCGTCCACCGGAAAAAATCGTGCACGTAATTTAAAGACCTGGCCCCGGAATGGAGGTTAAAAACAGGCCGGTATACACTACAGATGGCAGATACGGTGACAGATTCAAACGAACACTGCTTTTCCCAGTCGGCAACAGGTCAGTAAAATTAATTCTCGATTCTGGGGGGATTTGAGTTCTTTGATTGGTGTTCTAAAATTTACAGAATTTATCAATAAGAGGAGCTTTGCTATTCTCACAGGGTTTTGTATAACCGATATACACTGGGTTTTGTATAACCGATATACACTGAAGCAGGCTCGAAATAACCTGTGGTAATGTGCACTACCGTAAATAAAATAAACTTAATGAGAGGCACACCCGCCCGAGATTAAGACGGGATATTAAATAGGTACTGGGGGATAGGACGGTGATCTTGTACAAATACTGGGCGTGGGGAGACAGCAAGGGAATGCGCAAGATAATTAAAATGACCAATCCAGTTGTGGCAGTATTGATCATCGTTCCGATTCAACTAATACTACTGAAATATCCAAATAAGGAGGAGAGGGAACCTAAATCTAAAGGAATGGGATAAAAGCCAAATCTATAGACAGGAAAGTTCCATCCGAGAGGGAGGTCTAACAATTAGTGGCGTGAGATAACGATTATTAGCGTTCTTTAAAAGCCCTCTGACACAACCGGAAAATAAGATATTAACTAGGGATTTACAAACCCTGGGCTTATAGTTGTAAGGTAAGACCTAATATCTGATTCAAAAGTCAAAGCTATTGATAAGATTTCCATAAAAGAGACACACACATAGTCAGACAGAAAAGCACTAAAAGTAATTAAGTAACGGTAAATTGCTAATTCGTAGAAAGACACGCACATAAAATGTAAAATTAAATTAAGAAAGGCATAGATAAGTGATTAAATACCATAGCTAAGTAACGGTAAGGATGTTTAGAAATTCCTCAAAAGAAGTGTCGGAAACTAGCGGGAGATTACCGTTATAGGAGAACAAAGAGAATGGAAGGGAGGTGTCCAAAATCTGACTCAGACAAAGAACCTGAATGGAAGCTGATATTACGAATATAGCCAGGAAGGGTTTTAAATTAGGACGATTTTCTGGGAATTCCCGATGTCGAAGTTTTGCGACTACGGACAATTATAATAATATAATTATTGGCGGGGAAACACAATCATTTCAATAGCGGAACACCAAGGTACAGTATTTCAGCTTTGAAACCGATAGACTAAAATTGATTTTAGATTGTAATTCACCTATTTGCATGTTTTGTCCGAAAAATACAGTCGCCAGTGTTAGTATAAAATATGAACTGAAACGTTAAAATGTGTTTAAAAAAGACACACAAAAAAAAGATGCTCTGCCCTCCGCTCCCACAGCGGGAAAAAGTGGTCAATTGGGTGGGGGTGGGGATCAAAACCTATATCCTTCTCTAGTGGACCAGGCGTACAGAGATAATCCCGACGATGAGGTGGGGATGGCTCAGAGGAGAGTGCAATTGCCGCTCCGTGCTGAACTTCCCCCAGCTTATCATCTGGGAGTGGATGGTGAAAGTCCAGAGGGGCAGAAAGGCACAGAGAGAGAGCAGGAGTTGATTAGGGCAGTATTGAGGAAGGTGCAGACGGAAAGAGCATTGGTAGACTCGGATAGAGAAGGAGGAAAATAGGTCGGGGAGGGAAAAATATCAGACACCTTCACTGAATCAGAACCGATCGGGACTACTCAGAAAACCCTCTGATATAGGAGGGAAAAATAGACCAAGGCATAGGAGAGATTCCCAGTATTATAGCAGGGAAGAAGATAGTGTAGAGAGAGAAGAGCAGTTTCCCCTGATAGAGCTACCCAACCCCCAAGCTGGGATAGAGGGCAACGAACCCACTATCGACCCTGGACACAGAGGGACGTAGAACAGGCAGTAGAAGGAATTCCACACCCTAAAACAGGAATGGCAGGTTTTGAGAGAGATTTAAACTGACTGGCGTCCAGTTTCAGACTAAAAACAGGGGAGGTGGAAAGAGCAGTTAGAACCATAGTGGGAAAGGATTGGTTTGCTGTGCATGGAGCCTGGGTGCCAACGGGGAATAATGGGGACATTATACAGTTGAGCGCGGGACTTGGGGAGCCATTTAGAGCAAAAATTACAGAACTCTGCGCTAACCTAACTGAACATTACCACCGATACGTCGACTTCTCTAAGGTAACTGAATGTAGACAGGGAGAAAATGAGACGGTCAGTCAGTACCTAGAACGTTTAAAAGATGTATTTAATGCCAACAGTGGTACGCCAGAACCAGCCCCCGGGGGGGATCAAAATAATCCATATCATCAGCAACTAAAAATAGCCTTATTAACTGGAATGCGCGTTGAAATCAGTAAGAACAGCACGGACAGACAGAAAAAAGGAAAAAAGATGTGGATGATATCCTGTTGTCTAACTCCTCACAGGAGGCCTTTAAAGAGGACACTCTTGCTCTGTTCCTCTTCTTAGCTGACCAAGGTCACAAAGTTAATAAGGGGAAGTTACAGCTCTGGCAGAAACAAGTTCTCTATTTAGGACACACCATAACTCAGGAAGGGAGGACTCTCAATTCAACAAGGAAAACAACCATTCTAGAAGCACCCAAACCATTGAACAAAAAACAGATGATGAGTTTCTTGGGAATGATTAACTATTGTAGAGCATGGGTCCCACACTTTGCATTGCACACAGGGTTACTTAGTAAATTGATCTATGGTAAGGCTATGACAGCTAAAGACAAAATAGTATGGACAAGTGGCGGAGGAACAGTTTGTGGCTATTAAACAGCTATTGATATCTGACACTGTTCTGGCATTCCCTAGGTATGACCATGAATTCATACAGACTGTGGATTGCAGGAAGGGGTTCATGACATCAGTGTTGACCCAGAGACATGGAGGGAAGAATAAGCCGGTGGCCTATTATTTCTCCCGTCTCGATGCGGTGGCACAAGCAATGCCCCTGTGTTTGCAGTCAGTGGTGGCTGCAGCACGAGAGGACTCTGGAGGACTCTGCCTGTGTAGTACTATACCATGATTTGACATTGAGGGTCCCACATGCCATCTCAATTTTGTTATTGGAAAATAAAATGGCGTACATGTCACCAGCAAGACATTTGTCTTGTATGATTATTCTGTTGAATATGCCAAACCTAACAATTTAGTGTGGTACCACTTTGAACCCCTCCACTCTAATTCCTATAGCCACAGATGGGAGCCCCCATGATTTGAGCCAGATCTAACTGATCTGCCTTTGCCAGATGCAGAAATAACTATGTTCGTTGATGGGTCTTCTAGGAAGAACCCAGATGGCTCAAATGCTACGGGTTATGCAGTAGTGACTCTCACTAAGGTGCTGGAAGCTGAAGCTTTACCAAATAATTACTCTGCTCAACAAGCTGAAATTGTGGCCCTTACCAGGGCTTGTATATTAGGAAAGGGTAAATGCATTACGATACATACAGATAGTGCTTATGCCTTTAACACTGTTCATGTATTCGCAGCACAGTGGAGAAACAGGGGCATGATAACCACAGCAGGTAAACGCATTACACACGCGCAACTAATCTTGAATTTAGGCAATTCTACTACAAAAAAAATAGCCATTTGTAAATGCGAGGCACATACTAAGGACATGGACAGCGTCAGTATTGGGAATAGACGGGCAGATGAGGAAGCGAAGAGAGCGGGGGGAAACCACACTCACACAGACTCACACTTAAAGGAGGAAGTTTATATCAACACCGAAATACTGTGGGAAAGTCAGCTTGGAGCCCCCATTAAGGAAATTACTAAATGGGTCAAAAAGGGAGCCGTAGATAGAGGAGGTATTTGGCACAAAGGGGATCTACCGATTTTACCAAAGTCACTGTTAAAATATGCTGCTATATTGTTACATGGGCAAAGCCATGTATCAACAGGGGGTATGGTAGGGTTTTTTAAACAACACTTTGTAGCATATGGAATAACTAACTATTTTAAAAACTTTTGCTCACGGTGCACTAAACGTAATTTGAGAGTCGCCAGGATAGTCAGGAAAGATGCTAAAAACTAGCAGCTGATACGTTAGGTAGGCATCATAAGATTTGTGGTGTTTGTTTGGATTGAATTAGGCTATGGGAGAGAGAGACTGGATGTCTGAATCGTAAAACATCGTGGTAATGGATTCCGATGGTTGTGATTGTTTGATTTAACGTAGTTAAACATTGTGTTCTGACGTGTTTAGGTAGGATTCTTTGTTCCGGGACGGATGGGAGTTACCTAAAATAAGTAAATTAAAGGAGCCATGGGAGAATGCGAATGCATATTTATTAAATATCGGGGATTAAATTACAGATTTCTTACACTGAGAGATGTACGACATTTGCGGCAGAGGGGAAAAGTAATACATTGGATAATGTTATCAGGTTCAATTGTATCTAAGGGTAGCATGTTCATTTAAGTAAACACATACGTAGACTATGTTAAAAAAACTTATGATTAATGATTTGAGTCAAAGGGGAATTATAATTAGGTTTTAGTTATAGTTCACTTATTGAGTTTCTGAATCGAAGTAGCATAGTGAATGCTAGTTAGGCGTGTTGTGTCTCTCTTTTAGAAGTCTCCTGGGATTATAATTTTGGGGAGAGTGGGGGAGAGAGCAGCCATAAACGACCAAATTGAAAAAGGTCTGCAAATATATACACATAAAAGAGGAGTGCAACTGTGGAGAGGTTTTGGCTGAAGTGGGGAGTCAGGAACTTTTTGAGGAAGCAATTGTATCACCACAAGAAGGAGAAGAAGATGTGGTGGAGGGTGGAGAGACGGAGAAAGCAAGAAGGGAGAAGATGGAACAGAAGACGAATGAAATAAGGAGCAGTATGGATTCAGAAATAAGAAGCGGGAGTTTTCAGGAGGAGGGGGGGAGTGGGCTGGATGGAGGAACTGGGGACTCACAGACTTTGGGGGGAACCTCGAGCGATGTGAGTGCCTCGGAAGGAGGTGAAGTGGAGGGGAGTGGGATGCTGACAACGATACAGGAGACACAAATGGATACAGGAAGCACAACGGACACAGGAAAAAAGATTTTGAGTTGGTTGGAAGAGATGGATTTAGAGTCAATTTCAGATTTAGATGACATGGAAAATATTGATAGAACAAGGGGAGGCTACAGGAAGAGGAAAGCGGCGGTGGAGGTGAAAAAGGACAGAAAAGGATGAAAACAATGCAGCAGGTACAGGATAATGAGAAAATAAAGATATTTTTAATTTATTGGAATGGTTAATTTTATGTCAATCAAATGCGAATGGTTTAAGAACAATGGAAAAATTCCAAAGTATAGTAAAAATGAAGAATTCTGATATTTTATGCCTTCAAGAAACACATTGGGACAATGTATGTATTTTAGAAGTTAAAAAAATATGGAGAGATTTTATTTTTGTTAACAATGCCAGGGGGAATTTAAGTGGTGTTGCTATTTTATTGAGGATGTGGTAGAGAATGTGAGATTTATAATGATAATAATGGGAGAATTTTAATTTTAGATTTTGAATATATGAATATGGTTTTTAGAATTGTAAATATTTACGTGCCTAATACTGAAATAGAGCGCAAAGATTTATTATTAGAATTAGGAAAATGGTGTGAGGGAAACTGTAGTAGTTGGGGATTTTAATGTTAAAATGGATAGACTGGATATGACAAGATGAGCAATTTTTTTTAGAAGTGATGAATCTGGGGGGTTTTAAAGATGATGATGTTTGAAAAAGGAATGATTGATATGTGGAGAGGAAAATCCGGACAAAAGAGAATTTTCTAGAAGGCAGGTGGTTTTAGGGGATTTGAAACAAACAAGGATAGATCTGGTTTTAGTAAAAGAAGGTTGAATGAATTGTATGAAAGCTATTAAGTATGTTTTTACAACTTTTAGTGATCATGCAGGTTTAACATTTTCAGTGGGCTTAGATAAGGAAAGAGCAGGGGGTGGAATATGGTGTATGAATGCAGGTTATTTAGAAGATGAGGAATATGGGAAACAACTTAAATCTTTGATAGCATGTGAAATGGAGGACAAGCAAAAAGAGAATGATAAGTGTTTATGGTGGGACAAGGTTAAGGAAAAAAATACAAGTTTAGTGTAAGATATGCAAGGAAAAAGAGAGGTAGGATGAAAAGAAAATGAGTTGAGAGCTAAATTGGAAGAAGAAATGGGGAAGTGTGACAGTGAACCTAATTATAATATAGAAAAGTTTTTAGAGTTGAAAGAAAAATTGAGTAAATATGAAATGGATAAGTGTAAGGGGGCTATTATAAGAAGTAAAGCAAAGTATTTTTGAGGGCGAGAAATGCACTTCTTGGATTAGAGCAGCACTGATGAACAATAAATTTTACATGCTGTTGTGCAAATGGAATAGACAACAAGTGGAAATTATAGGCAATTAGCAAGACACCCCCAATAAAGGAGTGGTTCTGCAGGTGGTGACCACAGACCACTTCTCAGTTCCTATGCTTCCTGGCTGATGTTTTGGTCACTTTTGAATGCTGGCGGTGCTTTCACTCTAGTGGTAGCATGAGTGGCTCAGGTAGTGCAGCTCATCCAGGATGGCACATCAATGCGAGATGTGGCAAGAAGGTTTGCTGTGTCTGTCAGCGTAGTGTCCATAGCATGGAGGCGCTACCAGCAGACAGGCCAGTACATCAGGAGACATGGAGGAGGCCGAAGGAGGGCAACAACCCAGCAGCAGGACCGCTACCTCCACCTTTGTGCAAGGAGGAGCACTGCCAGAGCCCTGCAAAATGACCTCCAGCAGGCCACAAATGTGCATGTGTCTGCTCAAACGGTCAGAAACAGACTCCATGAGGGTGGTATGAGGGCCCGACGTCCACAGGTGGGGGTTGTGCTTACAGCCCAACACCGGGCAGGACGTTTGGCATTTGCCAGAGAACACCAAGATTGGCAAATTCGCCACTGGCGCCCTGTGCTCTTCACAGATGAAAGCAGGTTCACATTGAGCACGTGACAGACGTGACAGAGTCTGGAGACGCCATGGAGAACGTTCTGCTGCCTGCAACATCCTCCAGCATGACCGGTTTGGCAGTGGGTCAGACATGGTGTGGTGTGGCATTTCTTTGGGGGGGCCGCACAGCTCTCCATGTGCTCGCCAGAGGTAGCCTGACTGCCATTAGGTACCGAGAAGATCCCCAGACCCCTTGTGAGACCATATGCTGGTGCGGTTGGCCCTGGGTTCCTCCTCATGCAAGACAATGCTCGACCTCATGTGGCTGGAGTGTGTCAGCAGTTCCTGCAAGAGGAAGGCATTGATGCTATGGACTGGCCCGCCCGTTCCCCAGACCTGAATCCAATTGAGCACATCTGGGACATCATGTCTCGCTCCATCCACCAACGTCACGTTGCACCACAGACTGTCCAGGAGTTGGCGGATGCTTCAGTCCAGGTTTAACTCCCCAGAAGACCATCCGCCATCTCATCAGGAGCATGCCCAGGCGTTGTAGGGAGGTCATGGTTTTCCACTTTAATTTTGAGTGAGACTCCAAATCCAGACCTCCGTGGGTTGATACACAAATTATCAATGGAAATCAAATGTGTGATTTAAAAAGTATTTAATAAGAGTATTTCATTCAGATCTAGGATGTGTTATTTTAGTGTTCCCTTTATTTTTTTGAGCAGTGTATATTAGAAAGATTGAAAATGTATAGGGTGAAGTTGGCAATGATTATGTAGAGATATTAGAAACAGTGCAGCATTTTTATAAGGATTTTTTTTAAGAAAGGGGAGGTGGATGAGGGGTGTGTAAAGGAGATGTCAAAGTGAGTCTGATTAACAGCTGTTGCATTCTCACCATTAGATAAGCATCTTTGTGTCACTCAAAAAGTGGAAGAAATTAAATATACTGTAGCCATAATTTGTAGCACAGATTGTTGGATGAAATACAAACTAACCTTGCTTACTTATTTCAAAGCGAGGGCACATATTTCAGTCTTGTGGGAAAAAACTGACAAAGAGTTGAAATTTCACAAGGCAGTGATAAAAAAGCTTACAGCACCTGGTATTCCCAAGTGGTCTTACAATCCTAATACTAACCAGGCCCGACCCTGCTTAGCTTCTGAGAACAGACGAGATCAGGCGTACTCAGGCTGGTATGGTCGTAAGCAAGAAACTTTCTCTTGGTGCACTAATAAAGTCAAAGTGAGTCTGATTAACAGCTGTTGCATTTTCACCATTAGATAAGCATCTTTGTGTCACTCAAAAAGTGGAAGAAATTGCAAATCAGTTTTTTCTCACAAAACTGACTGAAATATGTGCACTCAAAGAGTTGAAATTTCTTTGAAATAAGTAAGCAAGGCTAGTGTGTATTTCATCCAACAATCTGTGCTACATATTATGGCTACAGTCAAAGTGAGTCTGATTAACAGCTGTTGCATTTTCACCATTAGATGTTGATCATTAGATCTTTGTGTCACTCAAAAAGTGGAAGAAATTGCATATACTGTAGCCATAATTTGTAGCACAGATTGTTGGATGGAATACAAACTAACCTTGCTTACTTATTTCAAAGCGAGGGCACATATTTCAGTCTTGTGGGAAAAAACTGACAAAGAGTTGAAATTTCACAAGGCAGTGATAAAAAGCTTACAGCACCTGGTATTCCCAAGTGGTCTTACAATCCTGAATACTAACCAGGCCCGACCCTGCTTATCTTCTGAGAACATTACGAGATCAGGTGTACTCAGGCTGGTATGGTCGTAAGCAAGAAACTTTCTCTTGGTGCTCTATATAAAGTCAAAGTGAGTCTGATTAACAGCTGTTGCATTTTCACCATTAGATAAACATCTTTGTGTCACTCAAAAAGTGGAAGAAATTGCATATACTGTAGCCATAATTTGTAGCACAGATTGTTGGATGGAATACAAACTAACCTTGCTTACTTATTTCAAAGCGAGGGCACATATTTCAGTCATTGTGGGAGCACAAAGAGTTGAAATTTCACAAGGCAGTCTTGTGGGAAAAAACTGACAAAGAGTTGAAATTTCACAAGGCAGTGATAAAAAGTGGAAGCTTACAGCACCTGGTATTCCCAAGTGGTCTTACAATCCTAATACTAACCAGGCCCGACCCTGCTTAGCTTCTGAGAACAACGAGATCAGGAGTACTCAGGCTGGTATGGTCGTAAGTAAGAAACTTTCTCTTGGTGCACTATATAAAGTCAAAGTGAGTCTGATTAACAGCTGTTGCATTTTCACCATTAGATAAGCATCTTTGTATCACTCAAAAAGTGGAAGAAATTGCAAATCAGTTTTTTCTCACAAAACTGAAATATGTGCACTCGCTTTGAAATAAGTAAGCAAGGCTAGTGTGTATTTCATCCAACAATCTGTGCTACATATTATGGCTACAGTCAAAGTGAGTCTGATTAACAGCTGTTGCATTTTCACCATTAGATAAACATCTTTGTGTCACTCAAAAAGTGGAAGAAATTGCATATACTGTAGCCATAATTTGTAGCACATATTGTTGGATGAAATACAAACTAACCTTGCTTACTTATTTCAAAGTGAGGGGACATATTTCAGTCTTGTGGGAAAAAACTGACAAAGAGTTGAAATTTCACAAGGCAGTGATAAAAAAGCTTACAGCACCTGGTATTCCCAAGTGGTCTTACAATCCAAGTACTAACCAGGCCCGACCCTGCTTATCTTCTGAGATCAAACGAGATCAGGCGTACTCAGGCCGGTATGTGGTCGTAAGTAAAAACTTTCTCTCTGGTGCATATATATAAAGTCAAAGTGAGTCTGATTAACAGCTGTTGCATTTTCACCATTAGATAAGCATCTTTGTGTCACTCAAAAAGTGGAAGAAATTGCATATACTGTAGCCATAATTTGTAGCACAGATTGTTGGATGAAATACAAACTAACCTTGCTTACTTATTTCAAAGCGAGGGCACATATTTCAGTCTTGTGGGAAAAAACTGACAAAGAGTTGAAATTTCACAAGGCAGTGTAAAAAGCTTACAGCACCTGGTATTCCCAAGTGGTCTTACAATCCTAATACTAACCAGGCCCGACCCTGCTTAGCTTCTGAGAACAGGACGAGATCAGGCGTACTCAGGCTGGTATGGTCGTAAAAAACTGACAAAGAGTTGAAATTTCACAAAACTTTCTCTTGGTGCACTATATAAAGTCAAAGTGAGTCTGATTAACAGCTGTTGCATTTTCACCATTAGATAAGCATCTTTGTGTCACTCAAAAAGTGGAAGAAATTGCATATACTGTAGCCATAATTTGTAGCACAGATTGTTGGATGAAATTTGTTACTTATTTCAAAGCACACATATTTCAGTTTGGATGAAATACAAACTAACCTTGCTTACTTATTTCAAAGGCGAGGTGAGTCACATATTTCAGATCTTGTGGGAAAAAATACTGACAAAGAGTTGAAATTCCACAAGGCAGTGACAAAAAAAAACTGACAAAGAGTTGACAGCACCTGGTATTCCCAAGTGGTCTTACAATCCGAATACTAACCAGGCCCGACCCTGCTTATCTTCTGAGAACGAGATCAGGCGGACTCAGGCTGGTATGGTCGTAAGTAGAAACTTTCTCTTGGTGCACTATATAAAGTCAAAGTGAGTCTGATTAACAGCTGTTGCATTCTCACCATTAGATAAGCAACTTTCTCTTGGTGCACTATATAAAGTCAAAGTGAGTCTGATTAACAGCTGTTGCATTTTCACCATTAGATAAGCATCTTTGTGTCACTCAAAAAGTGGAAGAAATTGCATATACTGTAGCCATAATTTGTAGCACAGATTGTTGGATGAAATACAAACTAACCTTGCTTACTTATTTCAAAGCGAGGGCACATATTTCAGTCTTGTGGGAAAAAACTGACAAAGAGTTGAAATTTCACAAGGCAGTGATAAAAAAGCTTACAGCACCTGGTATTCCCAAGTGGTCTTACAATCCATAAAGTCAAAGTAGTCTGAAACAGGCCCACCATGATTAGTGTTCAAAAAGTGGAAGAAATTGCAACGAGATCAGGTTGGATGTACTCAGGCTGGTATGGTCGTAAAAAACTGACAAAGAAACTTTCTCTTGGTGCACTATATAAAGTCAAAGTGAGTCTGATTAACAGCTGTTGCATTTTCACCATTAGATAAGCATCTTTGTGTCACTCAAAAAGTGGAAGAAATTGCATATACTGTAGCATAATTTGTAGCACAGATTGTTGGATGAAATACAAACTAACCTTGCTTACTTATTTCAAAGCGAGGGCACATATTTCAGTCTTGTGGGAAAAAACTGACAAAGAGTTGAAATTTCACAAGGCAGTGATAAAAAAGCTTACAGCACCTGGTGCACTCGCTTTGAAATAAGTAAGCAAGGCTTGTGTGTATTTCATCCAACAATCTGTGCTACATATTATGGCTACAGTCAAAGTGAGTCTGATTAACAGCTGTTGCATTTTCACCATTAGATAAGCATCTTTGTGTCACTCAAAAAGTGGAAGAAATTGCATATACTGTAGCCATAATTTGTAGCACAGATTGTTGGATGAAATACAAACTAACCTTGCTTACTTATTTCAAAGCGAGGGCACATATTTCAGTCTTGTGGGAAAAAACTGACAAAGAGTTGAAATTTCACAAGGCAGTGATAAAAACAGCACCTGGTAGCTTACAGCACCTGGTGATTCCACTCAGCTTTGAAAAGGCTTGTGTGTATTTCATCCAACAATCTGTGCTACATATTATGGCTACAGTCAAAGTCAAAGTGAGTCTGATTAACAGCTGTTGCATTTTCACCATTAGATAAGCATCTTTGTGTCACTCAAAAAGTGGAAGAAATTGCATATACTGTAGCCATAATTTGTAGCACAGATTGTTGGATGAAATACAAACTAACCTTGCTTACTTATTTCAAAGCGAGGGCACATATTTCAGTCTTGTGGGAAAAAACTGACAAAGAGTTGAAATTTCACAAGGCAGTGATAAAAAGCTTACAGCACCTGGTATTCCCAAGTGGTCTTACAATCCTAATACTAACCAGGCCCGACCCTGCTTAGCTTCTGAGAACAACGAGATCAGGAGTACTCAGGCTGGTATGGTCGTAAGCAAGAAACTTTCTCTTGGTGCACTATATAAAGTCAAAGTGAGTCTGATTAACAGCTGTTGCATTTTCACCATTAGATAAGCATCTTTGTGTCACTCAAAAAGTGGAAGAAATTGCATATACTGTAGCCATAATTTGTAGCACAGATTGTTGGATGAAATACAAACTAACCTTGCTTACTTATTTCAAAGCGAGGGCACATATTTCAGTCTTGTGGGAAAAAACTGACAAAGAGTTGAAATTTCACAAGGCAGTGATAAAAAAGCTTACAGCACCTGGTGCACTCGCTTTGAAATAAGTAAGCAAGGCTTGTGTGTATTTCATCCAACAATCTGTGCTACATATTATGGCTACAGTCAAAGTGAGTCTGATTAACAGCTGTTGCATTTTCACCATTAGATAAGCATCTTTGTGTCACTCAAAAAGTGGAAGAAATTGCATATACTGTAGCCATAATTTGTAGCACAGATTGTTGGATGAAATACAAACTAACCTTGCTTACTTATTTCAAAGCGAGGGCACATATTTCAGTCTTGTGGAAAAAACTGACAAAGAGTTGAAATTTCACAAGGCAGTGATAAAAAAAATTGCTTACAGCACCTGGTGCAAACTGACAAAGAGTTGAAATTTCACAAGGCAGTGATAAAAAAGCTTACAGCACCTGGTGCACTTTGAAGTAGTAAAAACTTTCTCTTGGTGCACTATATAAAGTCAAAGTAAGCAGGCCCGCATTTTCACTGCTTAGATAAGCATCTAAGTAAGCAAGGCTTGTGTGTATTTCATCCAACAATCTGTGCTACATATTATGGCTACAGTCAAAGTGAGTCTGATTAACAGCTGTTGCATTTTCACCATTAGATAAGCATCTTTGTGTCACTCAAAAAGTGGAAGAAATTGCATATACTGTAGCCATAATTTGTAGCACAGATTGTTGGATGAAATACAAACTAACCTTGCTTACTTATTTCAAAGCGAGGGCACATATTTCAGTCTTGTGGGAAAAAACTGACAAAGAGTTGAAATTTCACAAGGCAGTGATAAAAAAGCTTACAGCACCTGGTATTCCCAAGTGGTCTTACAATCCTAATACTAACCAGGCCCGACCCTGCTTATCTTCTGAGAACGAGATCAGGCGGACTCAGGCTGGTATGGTCGTAAGCAAGAAACTTTCTCTTGGTGCACTATATAAAGTCAAAGTGAGTCTGATTAACAGCTGTTGCATTCTCACCATTAGATAAGCATCTTTGTGTCACTCAAAAAGTGGAAGAAATTGCATATACTGTAGCCATAATTTGTAGCACAGATTGTTGGATGAAATACAAACTAACCTTGCTTACTTATTTCAAAGCGAGGGCACATATTTCAGTCTTGTGGGAAAAAACTGACAAAGAGTTGAAATTTCACAAGGCAGTGATAAAAAGCACCTGGTATTCCTTACAGCACCTGGTGCAAAATAAGTAAGCAAGGCTTGTGTGTATTTCATCCAACAATCTGTGCTACATATTATGGCTACAGTCAAAGTGAGTCTGATTAACAGCTGTTGCATTCTCACCATTAGATAAGCATATTTGTGTCACTCAAAAAGTGGAAGAAATTGCATATACTGTAGCCATAATTTGTAGCACAGATTGTTGGATGAAATACAAACTAACCTTGCTTACTTATTTCAAAGCGAGGGCACATATTTCAGTCTTGTGGGAAAAAACTGACAAAGAGTTGAAATTTCACAAGGCAGTGATAAAAAAGCTTACAGCACCTGGTGCACTCGCTTTGAAATAAGTAAGCATTAACAGCTGGCTTGTGTCAAAAAGTATTTCATCCAACAATCTGTGCTACATATTATGGCTACAGTCAAAGTGAAAGTCTGATTAACAGCTGTTGCATTTTCACCATTAGATAAGCATCTTTGTGTCACTCAAAAAGTGGAAGAAATTGCATATACTGTAGCCATAATTTGTAGCACAGATTGTTGGATGAAATACAAACTAACCTTGCTTACTTATTTCAAAGCGAGGGCACATATTTCAGTCTTGTGGGAAAAAACTGACAAAGAGTTGAAATTTCACAAGGCAGTGATAAAAAAGCTTACAGCACCTGGTATTCCCAAGTGGTCTTACAATCCTAATACTAACCAGGCCCGACCCTGCTTATCTTCTGAGAACAGAACGAGATCAGGCGGACTCAGGCTGGTATGGTCGTAAGCAAGAAACTTTCTCTTGGTGCACTATATAAAGTCAAAGTGAGTCTGATTAACAGCTGTTGCATTTTCACCACCATTAGATAAGCATCTTTGTGTCACTCAAAAAGTGGAAGAAATTGCATATACTGTAGCCATAATTTGTAGCACAGATTGTTGGATGAAATACAAACTAACCTTGCTTACTTATTTCAAAGCGAGGGCACATATTTCAGTCTTGTGGGAAAAAACTGACAAAGAGTTGAAATTTCACAAGGCAGTGATAAAAAAGCTTACAGCACCTGGTATTCCCTCGTTTGAAATAAGTAAGCAAGGCTTGTGTGTATTTCATCCAACAATCTGTGCTACATATTATGGCTACAGTCAAAGTGAGTCTGATTAACAGCTGTTGCATTTTCACCATTAGATAAGCATCTTTGTGTCACTCAAAAAGTGGAAGAAATTGCATATACTGTAGCCATAATTTGTAGCACAGATTGTTGGATGAAATACAAACTAACCTTGCTTACTTATTTCAAAGCGAGGGCACATATTTCAGTCTTGTGGAAAAAACTGACAAAGAGTTGAAATTTCACAAGGCAGTGATAAAAAAGCTTACAGCACCTGGTATTCAAATAAGCACCTGTTCTGTGCTACATATATGGCTACAGTCAAAGTGAGTCTGATTAACAGGTTGCATTTTCACCATTAGATAAGCATCTTTGTGTCTCAAAAAGTGGAAGAAATTGCTATCTGCTTTGAAATAAGCACCTGGTGCACTCACTTTGAAATAAGTAAGCAAGGCTAATTATGGCTACAGTCAAAGTGAGTCTGATTAACAGTGTTGTTTTCATTTCATCAAACAATCTGTGCTACATATTATGGCTACAGTCAAAGTGAGTCTGATTAACAGCTGTTGCATTTTCACCATTAGATAAGCATCTTTGTGTCACTCAAAAAGTGGAAGAAATTGCATATACTGTAGCCATAATTTGTAGCACAGATTGTTGGATGAAATACAAACTAACCTTGCTTACTTATTTCAAAGCGAGGGCACATATTTCAGTCTTGTGGGAAAAAACTGACAAAGAGTTGAAATTTCACAAGGCAGTGATAAAAAAGCTTACAGCACCTGGTATTCCCAAGTGGTCTTACAATCCGAATACTAACCAGGCCCGACCCTGCTTATCTTCTGAGAACAACGAGATCAGGCGTACTCAGGCTGGTATGGTCGTAAGCAAGAAACTTTCTCTTGGTGCACTATATAAAGTCAAAGTGAGTCTGATTAACAGCTGTTGCATTCTCACCCATTAGATAAGCATCTTTGTGTCACTCAAAAAGTGGAAGAAATTGCATATACTGTAGCCATAATTTGTAGCACAGATTGTTGGATGAAATACAAACTAACCTTGCTTACTTATTTCAAAGCGAGGGCACATATTTCAGTCTTGTGGGAAAAAACTGACAAAGAGTTGAAATTTCACAAGGCAGTGATAAAAAAGCTTACAGCACCTGGTGCACTCGCTTTGAAATAAGTAAGCAAGGCTTGTGTGTATTTCATCCAACAATCTGTGCTACATATTATGGCTACAGTCAAAGTGAGTCTGATTAACAGCTGTTGCATTTTCACCATTAGATAAGCATCTTTGTGTCACTCAAAAAGTGGAAGAAATTGCATATACTGTAGCCATAATTTGTAGCACAGATTGTTGGATGAAATACAAACTAACCTTGCTTACTTATTTCAAAGCGAGGGCACATATTTCAGTCTTGTGGGAAAAAACTGACAAAGAGTTGAAATTTCACAAGGCAGCATGATAAAAAAGCTGATAAAAAAGCTTACAGCACCTGGTATTCCCAAGTGGTCTTACAATCCTAATACTAACCAGGCCCGACCCTGCTTATCTTCTGAGAACAACGAGATCAGGCGTACTCAGGCTGGTATGGTCGTAAGCAAGAAACTTTCTCTTGGTGCACTATATAAAGTCAAAGTGAGTCTGATTAACAGCTGTTGCATTTTCACCATCACACAGATAAGCATCTTTGTGTCACTCAAAAAGTGGAAGAAATTGCATATACTGTAGCCATAATTTGTAGCACAGATTGTTGGATGAAATACAAACTAACCTTGCTTACTTATTTCAAAGCGAGGGCACATATTTCAGTCTTGTGGGAAAAAACTGACAAAGAGTTGAAATTTCACAAGGCAGTGATAAAAAAGCTTACAGCACCTGGTGCACTCGCTTTGAAATAAGTAAGCAAGGCTTGTGTGTATTTCATCCAACAATCTGTGCTACATATTATGGCTACAGTCAAAGTGAGTCTGATTAACAGCTTTGCATTTTCACCATTAGATAAGCATCTTTGTGTCACTCAAAAAGTGGAAGAAATTGCATATACTGTAGCCATAATTTGTAGCACAGATTGTTGGATGAAATACAAACTAACCTTGCTTACTTATTTCAAAGCGAGGGCACATATTTCAGTCTTGTGGGAAAAAACTGACAAAGAGTTGAAATTTCACAAGGCAGTGATAAAAAAGCTTACAGCACCTGGTGCACTCGCTTTGAAATAAGTAAGCAAGGCTTGTGTGTATTTCATCCAACAATCTGTGCTACATATTATGGCTACAGTCAAAGTGAGTCTGATTAACAGCTGTTGCATTTTCACCATTAGATAAGCATCTTTGTGTCACTCAAAAAGTGGAAGAAATTGCATATACTGTAGCCATAATTTGTAGCACAGATTGTTGGATGAAATACAAACTAACCTTGCTTACTTATTTCAAAGCGAGGGCACATATTTCAGTCTTGTGGGAAAAACTGACAAAGAGTTGAAATTTCACAAGGCAGTGATAAAAAAGCTTACAGCACCTGGTATTCCCAAGTGGTCTTACAATCCGAATACTAACCAGGCCCGACCCTGCTTATCTTCTGAGAACAAGATCAGGCGGACTCAGGCTGGTGGTCGTAAGCAAGAAACTGGTGCACTATATAAAGTCAAAGTGAGTCTGATTAACAGCTGTTCTTTTCACCATTAGGTGCACTATATAAAGTCAAAGTGAGTCTGATTAACAGCTGTTGCATTTTCCAACAATCACCATTAGATAAGCATTTTGATAAACATCTTTGTCACTCAAAAAGTGGAAGAAATTGCATATACTGTAGCCATAATTTGTAGCACAGATTGTTGGATGAAATACAAACTAACCTTGCTTACTTATTTCAAAGCGAGGGCACATATTTCAGTCTTGTGGGAAAAAACTGACAAAGAGTTGAAATTTCACAAGGCAGTGATAAAAAAGCTTACAGCACCTGGTATTCAGTGACAATCCTAAAAACCAGGCTTGCTTACTTCTGAGCACCTGGCTGCACTCGCTTTGAAATAAGTAAGCAAGGCTTGTGTGTATTTCATCCAACAATCTGTGCTACATATTATGGCTACAGTCAAAAAGTGAGTCTGATTAACAGCTGTTGCATTTTCACCATTAGATAAGCATCTTTGTGTCACTCAAAAAGTGGAAGAAATTGCATATACTGTAGCCATAATTTGTAGCACAGATTGTTGGATGAAATACAAACTAACCTTGCTTACTTATTTCAAAGCGAGGGCACATATTTCAGTCTTGTGGGAAAAAACTGACAAAGAGTTGAAATTTCACAAGGCAGTGATAAAAACAGCACCTGGTATTACAGCACCTGGTGCACTCTGATTAACAGCTTTGAAATAAGTAAGCAAGGCTTGTGTGTATTTCATCCAACAATCTGTGCTACATATTATGGCTACAGTCAAAGTGAGTCTGATTAACAGCTGTTGCATTTCACCATTAGATAAGCATGAGTTTGTGTCACTCAAAATAAGTGGAAGAAATTGCATATACTGTAGCCATAATTTGTAGCACAGATTGTTGGATGAAATACAAACTAACCTTGCTTACTTATTTCAAAGCGAGGGCACATATTTCAGTCTTGTGGGAAAAAAATGACAAAGAGTTGAAATTTCACAAGGCAGTGATAAAAAAGCTTACAGCACCTGGTATTCCCAAGTGGTCTTACAATCCTAATACTAACCAGGCCCGACCCTGCTTAGCTTCTGAGAACAACGAGATCAGGAGTACTCAGGCTGGTATGGTCGTAAGTAAGAAACTTTCTCTTGGTGCACTATATAAAGTCAAAGTGAGTCTGATTAACAGCTGTTGCATTTTCACCATTAGATAAACATCTTTGTGTCACTCAAAAAGTGGAAGAAATTGCATATACTGTAGCCATAATTTGTAGCACAGATTGTTGGATGAAAAACTCAAACAGTCAAAGTGAGTCTGATTAACAGCTGTTGCATTTTCACCATTAGATAAACATCTTTGTGTCACTCAAAAAGTGGAAGAAATTGCATATACTGTAGCCATAATTTGTAGCACAGATTGTTGGATGAAATACAAACTAACCTTGCTTACTTATTTCAAAGCGAGGGCACATATTTCAGTCTTGTGGGAAAAAACTGACAAAGAGTTGAAATTTCACAAGGCAGTGATAAAAAAGCTTACAGCACCTGGTATTCCCAGTGGTCTTACAATCCAATACTAACCAGGCCCGACCCTGCTTATTTCTGAGCACAGATCAGTTGGATGAAATACAAACTAACCTTGCTTACTTTTTCAAAGCGAGGCACATATTTCAGTCTTGTGGAAAAAACTGACAAAGAGTTGAAATTTCACAAGGCAGTGATAAAAAAGCTTACAGCACCTGGTGCACTCGCTTTGAAATAAGTAAGCAAGGCTTGTGTGTATTTCATCCAACAATCTGTGCTACATATTATGACAGTCAAAGTGAGTCTGATTAACAGCTGTTGCATTTTCACCATTAGATAAGCATCTTTGTGTCACTCAAAAAGTGGAAGAAATTGCATATACTGTAGCCATAATTTGTAGCACAGATTGTTGGATGAAATACAAACTAACCTTGCTTACTTATTTCAAAGCGAGGGCACATATTTCAGTCTTGTGGGAAAAAACTGACAAAGAGTTGAAATTTCACAAGGCAGTGATAAAAAAGCTTACAGCACCTGGTACCCAGCACAATCTGGTGGCACCCTGCTTAGCTTTGAAATAAGTAAGCAAGGCTTGTGTGTATTTCATCCAACAATCTGTGCTACATATTATGGCTACAGTCAAAGTGAGTCTGATTAACAGCTGTTGCATTTTCACCATTAGATAAGCATCTTTGTGTCACTCAAAAAGTGGAAGAAATTGCATATACTGTAGCCATAATTTGTAGCACAGATTGTTGGATGAAATACAAACTAACCTTGCTTACTTATTTCAAAGCGAGGGCACATATTTCAGTCGTGTGGGAAAAAACTGACAAAGAGTTGAAATTTCACAAGGCAGTGATAAAAAGCTTACAGCACCTGGTATTCCCAAGTGGTCTTACAATCCTAATACTAACCAGGCCCGACCCTGCTTATCTGAGAACAACGAGATCAGGCGTACTCAGGCTGGTATGGTCGTAAGCAAGAAACTTTCTCTTGGTGCACTATATAAAGTCAAAGTGAGTCTGATTAACAGCTGTTGCATTTTCACCATTAGATAAGCATCTTTGTGTCACTCAAAAAGTGGAAGAAATTGCAATACTGTAGCCATAATTTGTAGCACAGATTGTTGGATGAAATGAGTCATTAACAGCTGTTGCAACCATTAGATAACATTATTTCACTCAAAAAGTGGAAGAAATTGCATATACTGTAGCATAATTTCAGCACAGATTGTTGGATGAAAAAAACTAACCTTGCTTACTTATTTCAAAGCGAGGGCACATATTTCAGTCTTGTGGGAAAAAACTGACAAAGAGTTGAAATTTCACAAAAAAGCTTACAGCACCTGGTAGGCAGTGATAAAAAAGCTTACAGCACCTGGTGCACTCACTCAAAAAGCTTTGAAATAAGTAAGCAAGGCTTGTGTGTATTTCATCCAACAATCTGTGCTACATATTATGGCTACAGTCAAAGTGAGTCTGATTAACAGCTGTTGCATTCTCACCATTAGATAAGCATCTTTGTGTCACTCAAAAAGTGGAAGAAATTGCATATACTGTAGCCATAATTTGTAGCACAGATTGTTGGATGGAATACAAACTCACCTTGCTTACTTATTTCAAAGCGAGGGCACATATTTCAGTCTTGTGGAAAAAACTGACAAAGAGTTGAAATTTCACAAGGCAGTGATAAAAAAGCTTACAGCACCTGGTGCACTCCCAAGAAATAAGTAATACAACCAGGCCCGACCCTGGCTTCTGAGAACAACGTGTGATTTCATCCAACAATCTGTGCTACATATTATGGCTAAGTCAAAGTGAGTCTGATTAACAGCTGTTGCATTTTCACCATTAGATAAGCATCTTTGTGTCACTCAAAAAGTGGAAGAAATTGCATATACTGTAGCCATAATTTGTAGCACAGATTGTTGGATGAAATACAAACTAACCTTGCTTACTTATTTCAAAGCGAGGCACATATTTCAGTCTTGTGGGAAAAAACTGACAAAGAGTTGAAATTTCACAAGGCAGTGATAAAAAAGCTTACAGCACCTGGTATTCCCAAGTGGTCTTACAATCCGAATACTAACCAGGCCCGACCCTGCTTATCTTCTGAGAACAACGAGATCAGGCGTACTCAGGCTGGTATGGTCGTAAGCAAGAAACTTTCTCTTGGTGCACTATATAAAGTCAAAGTGAGTCTGATTAACAGCTGTTGCATTTTCACCATTAGATAAGCATCTTTGTGTCACTCAAAAAGTGGAAGAAATTGCATATACTGTAGATAATTTGTAGCACAGATTGTTGGATGAAAGATAAAAATAACACTCAAAAAGTGGAAGAAATTACTTATTTGTAGCACAGATTGTTGGATGAAATACAAACTAACCTTGCTTACTTATTTCAAAGCACATATTTCAGTCTTGTGGGAAAAAACTGACAAAGAGTTGAAATTTCACAAGGCAGTGATAAAAAAGCTTACAGCACCTGGTGCACTCGCTTTGAAATAAGTAAGCAAGGCTTGTGTTTTCATCCAACAATCTGTGCTACATATTATGGCTACAGTCAAAGTGAGTCTGATTAACAGCTGTTGCATTTTCACCATTAGATAAGCATCTTTGTGTCACTCAAAAAGTGGAAGAAATTGCATATACTGTAGCCATAATTTGTAGCACAGATTGTTGGATGAAATACAAACTAACCTTGCTTACTTATTTCAAAGCGAGGGCACATATTTCAGCCTTGTGGGAAAAAACTGACAAAGAGTTGAAATTTCACAAGGCAGTGATAAAAAAGCTTACAGCACCTGGTGCACTCAAGTTTGAAATAAGTAAGCAAGGCTTGTGTTATTTCATCCAACAATCTGTGCTACATATTATGGCTACAGTCAAAGTGAGTCTGATTAACAGCTGTTGCATTTTCACCATTAGATAAGCATCTTTGTGTCACTCAAAAAGTGGAAGAAATTGCATATACTGTAGCCATAATTTGTAGCACAGATTGTTGGATGAAATACAAACTAACCTTGCTTACTTATTTCAAAGCGAGGGCACATTCAAAGCGAGGGCACATTCAAAAAAACTGCAAAGAGGGCACATATTTCAGTCTTGTGGGAAAAAACTGACAAAGAGTTGAAATTTCACAAGGCAGTGATAAAAAGCTTACAGCACCTGGTATTCCCAAGTGGTCTTACAATCCGAATACTAACCAGGCCCGACCCTGCTTATCTTCTGAGAACGAGATCAGGCGGACTCAGGCTGGTATGGTCGTAATCCAACAAACTTTCTCTTGGTGCACTATATAAAGTCAAAGTGAGTCTGATTAACAGCTGTTGCATTTTCACCATTAGATAAGCATCTTTGTGTCACTCAAAAAGTGGAAGAAATTGCATATACTGTAGCCATAATTTGTAGCACAGATTGTTGGATGAAATACAAACTAACCTTGCTTACTTATTTCAAAGCGAGGGCACATATTTCAGTCTTGTGGGAAAAAACTGACAAAGAGTTGAAATTTCACAAGGCAGTGATAAAAAAGCTTACAGCACCTGGTATTCCCAAGTGGTCTTACAATCCGAATAAACCAACCAGGCCCGACCCTGCTTATCTTCTGAGAACAACAGATCAGATCAGGCGGACTCAGGCTGTGTATGGTCGTAAGCAAGAAACTTTCTCTTGGTGCACTATATAAAGTCAAAGTGAGTCTGATTAACAGCTGTTGCATTTTCACCATTAGATAAGCATCTTTGTGTCACTCAAAAAGTGGAAGAAATTGCATATTGGATGAAATACTGTAGCCATAATTTGTAGCACAGATTGAAATTTCACAAGGATGAAATACAAACTAACCTTGCTTACTTATTTCAAAGCGAGGGATTAACACATATTTCAGTCTTGTGGGAAAAAACTGACAAAGAGTTGAAATTTCACAAGGCAGTGATAAAAAGCTTACAGCACCTGGTATTCCCAAGTGGTCTTACAATCCGAATACTAACCAGGCCCGACCCTGCTTAAATTTCTGAGAAAAAGATCAGGCACCTGGTACTCAGGCTTTCCGGTAAGTGGTCGTTTGTGTGAAACTTCATCTCAATCTGGTGCACTATATAAAGTCAAAGTGAGTCTGATTAACAGCTGTTGCATTTTCACCATTAGATAAGCATCTTTGTGTCACTCAAAAAGTGGAAGAAATTGCATATACTGTAGCCATAATTTGTAGCACAGATTGTTGGATGAAATACAAACTAACCTTGCTTACTTATTTCAAAGCGAGGGCACATATTTCAGTCTTGTGGGAAAAAACTGACAAAGAGTTGAAATTTCACAAGGCAGTGATAAAAAAGCTTACAGCACCTGGTGCATTCCCAAGCTTTTAAATAAGTAAGCAAGGCTTGTGTATCTTCTGAGAACATCAACAATCTGTGCTACATATTCTGGTGCTATTAGTCAAAGTGAGTCTGATTAACAGCTGTTGCATTTTCACCATTAGATAAGCATCTTTGTGTCACTCAAAAAGTGGAAGAAATTGCATATACTGTAGCCATAATTTGTAGCACAGATTGTTGGATGAAATACAAACTAACCTTGCTTACTTATTTCAAAGCGAGGGCACATATTTCAGTCTTGTGGAAAAAACTGACAAAGAGTTGAAATTTCACAAAGGCAGTGATAAAAAAGCTTACAGCACCTGGTGCACTCGCTTTGAAATAAGTAAGCAAGGCTTGTGTGTATTTCATCCAACAATCTGTGCTACATATTATGGCTACAGTCAAAGTGAGTCTGATTAACAGCTGTTGCATTTTCACCATTAGATAAGCATCTTTGTGTCACTCAAAAAGTGGAAGAAATTGCATATACTGTAGCCATAATTTGTAGCACAGATTGTTGGATGAAATACAAACTAACCTTGCTTACTTATTTCAAAGCGAGGGCACATATTTCAGTCTTGTGGGAAAAAACTGACAAAGAGTTGAAATTTCACAAGGCAGTGAAAAAACTAAAAAGAGTTGAAATTTCACAAGGCAGTGATAAAAAAGCTTACAGCACCTGGTATTCCCAAGTGGTCTTACAATCCGAATACTAACCAGGCCCGACCCTGCTTATCTTCTGAGAAAAGTGAGTCTGAGATCAGATAAGCATCTTTGTGTCACTCAAAAAGTGGACTCAGGCTGGTGATGGTCAGTAAAAAACTGACAAAGAAACTTTCTCTTGGTAAGCACTATATAAAGTCAAAGTGAAAGTGTCTGATTAACAGCTGTTGCATTTTCACCATTAGATAAGCATCTTTGTGTCACTCAAAAAGTGGAAGAAATTGCATATACTGTAGCCATAATTTGTAGCACAGATTGTTGGATGAAATACAAACTAACCTTGCTTACTTATTTCAAAGCGAGGGCACATATTTCAGTCTTGTGGGAAAAAACTGACAAAGAGTTGAAATTTCACAAGGCAGTGATAAAAAAGCTTACAGCACCTGGTATTCCCAAGTGGTCTTACAATCCTAATACTAACCAGGCCCGACCCTGCTTAGCTTCTGAGAACAACGAGATCAGGCGTACTCAGGCTGGTATGGTCGTAAGCAAGAAACTTTCTCTTGGTGCACTATATAAAGTCAAAGTGAGTCTGATTAACAGCTGTTGCATTTTCACCATTAGATAAGCATCTTTGTGTCACTCAAAAAGTGGAAGAAATTGCAAATCAGTTTTTTCACAAAACTGAAATATGTGCACTCACTTTGAAATAAATAAGCAAGGCTAGTGTGTATTTCTAGTGTGTATTTCATCCAACAATCTGTGCTACATATTATGGCTACAGTCAAAGTGAGTCTGATTAACAGCTGTTGCATTTTCACCATTAGATAAACATCTTTGTGTCACTCAAAAAGTGGAAGAAATTGCATATACTGTAGCCATAATTTGTAGCACAGATTGTTGGATGGAATACAAACTAACCTTGCTTACTTATTTCAAAGCGAGGGCACATATTTCAGTCTTGTGGGAAAAAACTGACAAAGAGTTGAAATTTCACAAGGCAGTGATAAAAAAGCTTACAGCACCTGGTGCACTCGCTTTGAAATAAGTAAGCAAGGCTTGTGTGTATTTCATCCAACAATCTGTGCTACATATTATGGCTACAGTCAAAGTGAGTCTGATTAACAGCTGTTGCATTTTCACCATTAGATAAGCATCTTTGTGTCACTCAAAAAGTGGAAGAAATTGCATATACTGTAGCCATAATTTGTAGCACAGATTGTTGGATGAAATACAAACTAACCTTGCTTACTTATTTCAAAGCGAGGGCACATATTTCAGTCTTGTGGGAAAAAACTGACAAAGAGTTGAAATTTCACAAGGCAGTGATAAAAAAGCTTACAGCACCTGGTATTCCCAAGTGGTCTTACAATCCGAATACTAACCAGGCCCGACCCTGCTTATCTTCTGAGAACAACGAGATCAGGCTCAGGCTGGTATGGTCTCAAGAAACTTTCTCTTGGTGCACTATATAAAGTCAAAGTCTGATTAACAGCTGTTGCATTTTCACCATTAGATAAGCATCTTTGTATCACTCAAAAAGTGGAAGAAATTGCAAATCAGTTTTCTCTTGGTGCACTATATATTATGGCTACAGTCAAAGTGAGTCTGATTAACAGCTGTTGCATTTTCACCATTAGATAAGCATCTTTGTGTCACTCAAAAAGTGGAAGAAATTGCATATACTGTAGCCATAATTTGTAGCACAGATTGTTGGATGAAATACAAACTAACCTTGCTTACTTATTTCAAAGCGAGGGCACATATTTCAGTCTTGTGGGAAAAAACTGACAAAGAGTTGAAATTTCACAAGGCAGTGATAAAAAAGCTTACAGCACCTGGTATTCCCAAGTGTGGTCTTACAATCCAATACTAACCAGGCCCGACCCTGCTTATCTTCTGAGAACGAGATCAGGCAGTGACTCAGGCTGGTATGGTCGTTTCTCTTGGTGCACTATATAAAGTCAAAGTGAGTCTGATTAACAGCTGTTGCATTTTCACCATTAGATAAGCATCACTCAAAAAGTGGAAGAAATTGCAATTGGTAATTTGTAGCACAAACTATATAAAGTCAAAGTGAGTCTGATTAACAGCTGTTGCATTTTCACCATTAGATAAGTCAAAGTGAGTCTGATTAACAGCTGTTGCATTTTCACCATTAGATAAGCATCTTTGTGTCACTCAAAAAGTGGAAGAAATTGCATATACTGTAGCCATAATTTGTAGCACAGATTGTTGGATGAAATACAAACTAACCTTGCTTACTTATTTCAAAGCGAGGGCACATATTTCAGTCTTGTGGGAAAAAACTGACAAAGAGTTGAAATTTCACAAGGCAGTGATAAAAAAGCTTACAGCACCTGGTATTCCCAAGTGGTCTTACAATCCGAATACTAACCAGGCCCGACCCTGCTTATCTTCTGAGAAACGAGATCAGGCGTACTCAGGCTGGTATGGTCGTAAGCAAGAAACTTTCTCTTGGTGCACTATATAAAGTCAAAGTGAGTCTGATTAACAGCTGTTGCATTTTCACCATTAGATAAACATCTTTGTGTCACTCAAAAAGTGGAAGAAATTGCATATACTGTAGCCATAATTTGTAGCACAGATTGTTGGATGAAATACAAACTAACCTTGCTTACTTATTTCAAAGCGAGGGCACATATTTCAGCCTTGTGGGAAAAAACTGACAAAGAGTTGAAATTTCACAAGGCAGTGATAAAAAAGCTTACAGCACCTGGTATTCCCAAGTGGTTTCTTAAATCCGAATACTAACCAGGCCCGACCCTGCTATCTTCTGAGAACAACAGGCGGACTCAGGCTGGTGGTCGTACATTTCTTTGGTGCACTATATAAAGTCAAAGTGAGTCTGATTAACAGCTGTTGCATTTTCACCATTAGATAAGCATCTTTGTGTCACTCAAAAAGTGGAAGAAATTGCATATACTGTAGCCATAATTTGTAGCACAGATTGTTGGATGAAATACAAACTAACCTTGCTTACTTATTTCAAAGCGAGGGCACATATTTCAGTCTTGTGGGAAAAAACTGACAAAGAGTTGAAATTTCACAAGGCAGTGATAAAAAAGCTTACAGCACCTGGTATTCCCAAGTGGTCTTACAATCCTAATACTAACCAGGCCCGACCCTGCTTAGCTTCTGAGAACAACGAGATCAGGAGTACTCAGGCTGGTATGGTCGTAAGCAAGAAACTTTCTCTTGGTGCACTATATAAAGTCAAAGTGAGTCTGATTAACAGCTGTTGCATTCTCACCATTAGATAAGCATCTTTGTGTCACTCAAAAAGTGGAAGAAATTGCAAATCAGTTTTTTCTCACAAAACTGAAATATGTGCACTCGCTTTGAAATAAGTAAGCAAGGCTAGTGTGTATTTCATCCAACAATCTGTGCTACATATTATGGCTACAGTCAAAGTGAGTCTGATTAACAGCTGTTGCATTTTCACCATTAGATAAACATCTTTGTGTCACTCAAAAAGTGGAAGAAATTGCATATACTGTAGCCATAATTTGTAGCACAGATTGTTGGATGGAATACAAACTAACCTTGCTTACTTATTTCAAAGCGAGGGCACATATTTCAGTCTTGTGGGAAAAAACTGACAAAGAGTTGAAATTTCACAAGGCAGTGATAAAAAAGCTTACAGCACCTGGTGCACTCGCTTTGAAATAAGTAAGCAAGGCTTGTGTGTATTTCATCAGGCAACAATCTGTGCTACATATTATGGCTACAGTCAAAGTGAGTCTGATTAACAGCTGTTGCATTTTCACCATTAGATAAGCATCTTTGTATCACTCAAAAAGTGGAAGAAATTGCATATACTGTAGCCATAATTTGTAGCACAGATTGTTGGATGAAATACAAACTAACCTTGCTTACTTATTTCAAAGCGAGGGCACATATTTCAGTCTTGTGGGAAAAAACTGACAAAGAGTTGAAATTTCACAAGGCAGTGATAAAAAAGCAAGGTAGTGATAAAAAAGCTTACAGCACCTGGTTAACAGCTGTTGCATTTTTTAGAAATAAGAAATAAGCAAGGCTTGTGTGTTTTTCATCCAACAATCTGTGCTAAATAGAAAAGGCTTATTTCATCCAACAATCTGGCTACATATTATGGCTACAGTCAAAGTGAGTCTGATTAACAGCTGTTGCATTTTCACCATTAGATAAGCATCTTTGTGTCACTCAAAAAGTGGAAGAAATTGCATATACTGTAGCCATAATTTGTAGCACAGATTGTTGGATGAAATACAAACTAACCTTGCTTACTTATTTCAAAGCGAGGGCACATATTTCAGTCTTGTGGGAAAAAACTGACAAAGAGTTGAAATTTCACAAGGCAGTGATAAAAAAGCTTACAGCACCTGGTATTCCCAAGTGGTCTTACAATCCTAATACTAACCAGGCCCGACCGCTTAGCTTCTGAGAACAACGAGATCAGGAGTACTCAGGCTGGTATGGTCGTAAGTGGAAGAAGAAACTTTCTCTTGGTGCACTATATAAAGTCAAAGTGAGTCTGATTAACAGCTGTTGCATTTTCACCATTAGATAAGCATCTTTGTGTCACTCAAAAAGTGGAAGAAATTGCAAATCAGTTTTTGTAGCACAAAAAATGAAATATGTGCACTCAAAGCTTTTGAAATAAAAGAGTAAGCAAGGCTAGTGTGTATTTCATCCAACAATCTGTGCTACATATTATGGCTACAGTCAAAGTGAGTCTGATTAACAGCTGTTGCATTTTCACCATTAGATAAACATCTTTGTGTCACTCAAAAAGTGGAAGAAATTGCATATACTGTAGCCATAATTTGTAGCACAGATTGTTGGATGAATACAAACTAACCTTGCTTACTTATTTCAAAGCGAGGGCACATATTTCAGTCTTGTGGGAAAAAACTGACAAAGAGTTGAAATTTCACAAGGCAGTGATAAAAAAGCTTACAGCACCTGGTGCACTCCCAAGCTTTGAAATAAGTAAGCAAGGCTTGTGTATTTCATCTGTGCACATATTATGGCTACAGTCAAAGTGAGTCTGATTAACAGCTGTTGCATTTTCACCATTAGATAAGCATCTTTGTGTCACTCAAAAAGTGGAAGAAATTGCAATACTGTAGCCATAATTTGTAGCACAGATTGTTGGATGAAATACAAACTAACCTTGTTTCAAAGCGAGGGCACATATTTCAGTCTGAGAGTTAAATTTCACAAGGCAGTGATAAAAAAGCAGCTGTTGCATTCTGATTAACAGCTGTTGCATTTTCACCATTAGATAAGCATCTTTGTGTCACTCAAAAAGTGGAAGAAATTGCATATACTGTAGCCATAATTTGTAGCACAGATTGTTGGATGAAATACAAACTAACCTTGCTTACTTATTTCAAAGCGAGGGCACATATTTCAGTCTTGTGGAAAAAACTGACAAAGAGTTGAAATTTCACAAGGCAGTGATAAAAAAGCTTACAGCACCTGGTGCACTCGCTTTGAAATAAGTAAGCAAGGCTTGTGTGTATTTCATCCAACAATCTGTGCTACATATTATGGCTACAGTCAAAGTGAGTCTGATTAACAGCTGTTGCATTTTCACCATTAGATAAGCATCTTTGTGTCACTCAAAAAGTGGAAGAAATTGCATATACTGTAGCCATAATTTGTAGCACAGATTGTTGGATGAAATACAAACTAACCTTGCTTACTTATTTCAAAGCGAGGGCACATATTTCAGTCTTGTGGGAAAAAACTGACAAAGAGTTGAAATTTCACAAGGCAGTGATAAAAAAGCTTACAGCACCTGGTATTCCCAAGTGGTCTTACAATCCTAATACTAACCAGGCCCGACCCTGCTTATCTTCTGAGAACAACGAGATCAGGCGTACTCAGGCTGGTATGGTCGTAAGTAAGAAACTTTCTCTTGGTGCACTATATAAAGTCAAAGTGAGTCTGATTAACAGCTGTTGCATTTTCACCATTAGATAAGCATCTTTGTGTCACTCAAAAAAGTGGAAGAAATTGCAAATCAGTTTTTCTCACAAAACTGAAATATGTGCACTCACTTTGAAATAAATAAAATACAAACTAACCTTGCAAGGCTAGTGTGTATTTCATCCAACAATCTGTGCATCCAACAATCTGTGCTATATTATGGCTACAGTCAAAGTGAGTCTGATTAACAGCTGTTGCATTTTCACCATTAGATAAACATCTTTGTGTCACTCAAAAAGTGGAAGAAATTGCATATACTGTAGCCATAATTTGTAGCACAGATTGTTGGATGAAATACAAACTAACCTTGCTTACTTATTTCAAAGCGAGGGCACATATTTCAGTCTTGTGGGAAAAAACTGACAAAGAGTTGAAATTTCACAAGGCAGTGATAAAAAAGCTTACAGCACCTGGTATTCCCAAGTGGTCTTACAATCCGAATACTAACCAGGCCCGACCCTGCTTATCTTCTGAGAACAACGAGATCAGGGCTGGTATGGTCAGGCTGGTAAAGTGGTCGTAAGCAAGAAACTTTGTTCTCTTGGTGCACTATATA
The DNA here is from genome assembly GCF_036934945.1 of Oncorhynchus masou masou. NCBI lineage: Eukaryota > Metazoa > Chordata > Actinopteri > Salmoniformes > Salmonidae > Oncorhynchus > Oncorhynchus masou. Next base: position 45,020,708 of record NC_088223.1, on the reverse strand, counting down.
AAGTCAAAGTGAGTCTGATTAACAGCTGTTGCATTTTCACCATTAGATAAACATCTTTGTGTCACTCAAAAAGTGGAAGAAATTGCATATACTGTAGCCATAATTTGTAGCACAGATTGTTGGATGAAATACAAACTAACCTTGCTTACTTATTTCAAAGCGAGGGCACATATTTCAGTCTTGTGGAAAAAACTGACAAAGAGTTGAAATTTCACAAGGCAGTGATAAAAAAGCTTACAGCACCTGGTGCACTCGCTTTGAAATAAGTAAGCAAGGCTTGTGTGTATTTCATCCAACAATCTGTGCTACATATTATGGCTACAGTCAAAGTGAGTCTGATTAACAGCTGTTGCATTTTCACCATTAGATAAGCATCTTTGTGTCACTCAAAAAGTGGAAGAAATTGCATATACTGTAGCCATAATTTGTAGCACAGATTGTTGGATGAAATACAAACTAACCTTGCTTACTTATTTCAAAGCGAGGGCACATATTTCAGTCTTGTGGGAAAAAACTGACAAAGAGTTGAAATTTCACAAGGCAGTGATAAAAAAGCTTACAGCACCTGGTATTCCCAAGTGGTCTTACAATCCTAATACTAACCAGGCCCGACCCTGCTTATCTTCTGAGAACAACGAGATCAGGCGTACTCAGGCTGGTATGGTCGTAAGCAAGAAACTTTCTCTTGGTGCACTATATAAAGTCAAAGTGAGTCTGATTAACAGCTGTTGCATTTTCACCATTAGATAAGCATCTTTGTATCACTCAAAAAGTGGAAGAAATTGCAAATCAGTTTTTCTCACAAAACTGAAATATGTGCACTCACTTTGAAATAAATAAGCAAGGCTAGTGTGTATTTCATCCAACAATCTGTGCTACATATTATGGCTACAGTCAAAGTGAGTCTGATTAACAGCTGTTGCATTTTCACCATTAGATAAACATCTTTGTGTCACTCAAAAAGTGGAAGAAATTGCATATACTGTAGCCATAATTTGTAGCACAGATTGTTGGATGAAATACAAACTAACCTTGCTTACTTATTTCAAAGCGAGGGCACATATTTCAGTCTTGTGGGAAAAAACTGACAAAGAGTTGAAATTTCACAAGGCAGTGATAAAAAAGCTTACAGCACCTGGTGCACTCGCTTTGAAATAAGTAAGCAAGGCTTGTGTGTATTTCATCCAACAATCTGTGCTACATATTATGGCTACAGTCAAAGTGAGTCTGATTAACAGCTGTTGCATTTTCACCATTAGATAAGCATCTTTGTGTCACTCAAAAAGTGGAAGAAATTGCATATACTGTAGCCATAATTTGTAGCACAGATTGTTGGATGAAATACAAACTAACCTTGCTTACTTATTTCAAAGCGAGGGCACATATTTCAGTCTTGTGGGAAAAAACTGACAAAGAGTTGAAATTCCACAAGGCAGTGACAAAAAGCTTACAGCACCTGGTATTCCCAATTGGTCTTACAATCCGAATACTAACCAGGCCCGACCCTGCTTATCTTCTGAGAACCATTAGATAAGCATCTTTGAGATCAGGCGGACTCAGGCTGGTATTTCAGTCGTAAAAAAACTGACAAAGAAGAAACTTTCTCTTGGTGCACTATATAAAGTCAAAAGTGAGTCTGATTAACAGCTGTTGCATTTTCACCATTAATATAGCATCTTTGTGTCACTCAAAAAGTGGAAGAAATTGCATATACTGTAGCCATAATTTGTAGCACAGATTGTTGGATGAAATACAAACTTATTTCAAAGCGAACCTATGCTTACTTATTTCAAAGCGAGGGCACATATTTCAGTCTTGTGGGAAAAAAGTCTGACAAAGAGTTGAAATTTCACAAGGCAGTGACTCAAAAAGCTTACAGCACCTGGTATTCCCAATGGTCTTACAATCCCTTGAATACTAACAAAGCAGGCCCGACCCTGCTTATCTTCTGAGAAAAAACGAGATCAGGCGTGATAGGCTGGTATGGTCGTAAGCAAGAAACTTTCCAAACTTTCTCTTGGTGCACTATATAAAGTCAAAGTGAGTCTGATTAACAGCTGTTGCATTTTCACCATTAGATAAGCATCTTTGTGTCACTCAAAAAGTGGAAGAAATTGCATATACTGTAGCCATAATTTGTAGCACAGATTGTTGGATGAAATACAAACTAACCTTGCTTACTTATTTCAAAGCGAGGGGCACATCAGTCTTGTGGGAAAAAACTGACAAAGAGTTGAAATTTCACAAGGCAGTGATAAAAAAGCTTACAGCACCTGGTGCACTCGCTTTGAAATAAGTAAGCAAGGCTTGTGTGTATTTCATCCAACAATCTGTGCTACATATTATGGCTACAGTCAAAGTGAGTCTGATTAACAGCTGTTGCATTTTCACCATTAGATAAGCATCTTTGTGTCACTCAAAAAGTGGAAGAAATTGCATATACTGTAGCCATAATTTGTAGCACAGATTGTTGGATGAAATACAAACTAACCTTGCTTACTTATTTCAAAGCGAGGGCACATATTTCAGTCTTGTGGGAAAAAACTGACAAAGAGTTGAAATTTCACAAGGCAGTGATAAAAAAGCTTACCTGGTATTCCCAAGCTTACACCTGGCCCGACCCTGCTTACTTCTGAGAACTTTGAAATAAGTAAGTCAAAGTGCTTGTGTGCATTTTCATTTCATCCAAAAAGTGGAAGAAATTGCAATCTGTGCACTATATTATGTGCATCCAACAATCTGTGCTACAGGCTAAAAAGTGAGTCTGATTAACAGCTGTTGATTTTCACCATTAGATAAGCATCTTTGTGTCACTCAAAAAGTGGAAGAAATTGCATATACTGTAGCCATAATTTGTAGCACAGATTGTTGGATGAAATACAAACTAACCTTGCTTACTTATTTCAAAGCGAGGGCACATATTTCAGTCTTGTGGGAAAAAACTGACAAAGAGTTGAAATTTCACAAGGCAGTGATAAAAAAGCTTACAGCACCTGGTATTCCCAAGTGGTCTTACAATCCGAATACTAACCAGGCCCGACCCTGCTTATCTTCTGAGAACAAGATCAGGCAAAGTACTCAGGCTGGTATGGTCAAAAAGTAAGCAGAAAAACTTTCATCTCTGTGCACATATATAAAGTCAAAGTGAGTCTGATTAACAGCTGTTGCATTCTCACCATTAGATAAGCATATTTGTGTCACTCAAAAAGTGGAAGAAATTGCATATACTGTAGCCATAATTTGTAGCACAGATTGTTGGATGAAATACAAACTAACCTTGCTTACTTATTTCAAAGCGAGGGCATTTCAGTCTTGTGGGAAAAAACTGACAAAGAGTTGAAATTTCACAAGGCAGTGATAAAAAAGCTTACAGCACCTGGTATTCCCAAGAAACAGCTGTTGAAATTTCACAAGGCAGTGATAAAAAAAGCTTACAGCACCTGGTATTCCCAAGTGGTCTTACAATCCTAATACTAACCAGGCCCGACCCTGCTTAGCTTCTGAGAACAACGAGATCAGGAGTACTCAGGCTGGTATGGTCGTAAGTAAGAAACTTTCTCTTGGTGCACTATATAAAGTCAAAGTGAGTCTGATTAACAGCTGTTGCATTTTCACCATTAGATAAGCATCTTTGTGTCACTCAAAAAGTGGAAGAAATTGCAAATCAGTTTTTGAAATACTCACAAAACTGAAATATGTGCACTCAAAGAGTTTTTCACAAGAAATAAAAAAGTAAGCAAGGCTAAATAAGTGTGTATTTCATCCAACAATCTGTGCTACATATTATGGCTACAGTCAAAGTGAGTCTGATTAACAGCTGTTGCATTTTCACCATTAGATAAACATCTTTGTGTCACTCAAAAAGTGGAAGAAATTGCATATACTGTAGCCATAATTTGTAGCACAGATTGTTGGATGAAATACAAACTAACCTTGCTTACTTATTTCAAAGCGAGGGCACATATTTCAGTCTTGTGGGAAAAAACTGACAAAGAGTTGAAATTTCACAAGGCAGTGATAAAAAAGCTTACAGCACCTGGTATTCCCAAGTGGTCTTACAATCCTAATACTAACCAGGCCCGACCCTGCTTATCTTCTGAGAACAACGAGATCAGGCGTACTCAGGCTGGTATGGTCGTAAGTAAGAAACTTTCTCTTAACAGGTGCACTATATAAAGTCAAAGTGAGTCTGATTAACAGCTGTTGCATTTTCACCATTAGATAAGCATCTTTGTATCACTCAAAAAGTGGAAGAAATTGCAAATCAGTTTTTTCACAAAACTGAAATATGTGCACTCACTTTGAAATAAATAAGCAAGGCTAGTGTGTATTTCATCCAACAATCTGTGCTACATATTATGGCTACAGTCAAAGTGAGTCTGATTAACAGCTGTTGCATTTTCACCATTAGATAAACATCTTTGTGTCACTCAAAAAGTGGAAGAAATTGCATATACTGTAGCCATAATTTGTAGCACAGATTGTTGGATGAAATACAAACTAACCTTGCTTACTTATTTCAAAGCGAGGGCACATATTTCAGTCTTGTGGAAAAAAACTGACAAAGAGTTGAAATTTCACAAGGCAGTGATAAAAAAGCTTACAGCACCTGGTGCACTCGCTTTGAAATAAGTAAGCAAGGCTTGTGTGTATTTCATCCAACAATCTGTGCTACATATTATGGCTACAGTCAAAGTGAGTCTGATTAACAGCTGTTGCATTTTCACCATTAGATAAGCATCTTTGTGTCACTCAAAAAGTGGAAGAAATTGCATATACTGTAGCCATAATTTGTAGCACAGATTGTTGGATGAAATACAAACTAACCTTGCTTACTTATTTCAAAGCGAGGGCACATATTTCAGTCTTGTGGGAAAAAACTGACAAAGAGTTGAAATTTCACAAGGCAGTGATAAAAAAGCACCTGGTTACAGCACCTGGTATTCCCAAGTGGTCTTACAATCCGAATACTAACCAGGCCCGACCCTGCTTATCTTCTGAGAACAACGAGATCAGGCGTACTCAGGCTGGTATGGTCGTAAGCAAGAAACTTTCTCTTGGTGCACTATATAAAGTCAAAGTGAGTCTGATTAACAGCTGTTGCATTTTCACCATTAGATAAGCATCTTTGTGTCACTCAAAAAGTGGAAGAAATTGCAAATCAGTTTTTGAAATACTCACAAAACTGAAATATGTTGCAATTTCTCAAGGCAGTTTGAAATAAGCAAGCAAGGCTAGTGTGTATTTCATCCAACAATCTGTGCTACATATTATGGCTACAGTCAAAGTGAGTCTGATTAACAGCTGTTGCATTTTCACCATTAGATAAACATCTTTGTGTCACTCAAAAAGTGGAAGAAATTGCATATACTGTAGCCATAATTTGTAGCACAGATTGTTGGATGGAATACAAACTAACCTTGCTTACTTATTTCAAAGCGAGGGCACATATTTCAGTCTTGTGGGAAAAAACTGACAAAGAGTTGAAATTTCACAAGGCAGTGATAAAAAAGCTTACAGCACCTGGTATTCCCAAGTGGTCTTACAATCCGAATACTAACCAGGCCCGACCATGCTTATCTTCTGAGAACGAGATCAGGCGTACTCAGGCTGGTATGGTCGTAAGCAAGAAACTTTCTCTTGGTGCACTATATAAAGTCAAAGTGAGTCTGATTAACAGCTGTTGCATTTTCACCATTAGATAAGCATATTTGTATCACTCAAAAAGTGGAAGAAATTGCATATACTGTAGCCATAATTTGTAGCACAGATTGTTGGATGAAATACAAACTAACCTTGCTTACTTATTTCAAAGCGAGGGCACATATTTCAGTCTTGTGGAAAAAACTGACAAAGAGTTGAAATTTCACAAGGCAGTGATAAAAAAGCTTACAGCACCTGGTGCACTCGCTTTGAAATAAGTAAGCAAGGCTTGTGTGTATTTCATCCAACAATCTGTGCTACATATTATGGCTACAGTCAAAGTGAGTCTGATTAACAGCTGTTGCATTTTCACCATTAGATAAGCATCTTTGTGTCACTCAAAAAGTGGAAGAAATTGCATATACTGTAGCCATAATTTGTAGCACAGATTGTTGGATGAAATACAAACTAACCTTGCTTACTTATTTCAAAGCGAGGGCACATATTTCAGTCTTGTGGAAAAAACTGACAAAGAGTTGAAATTTCACAAGGCAGTGATAAAAAAGCTTACAGCACCTGGTGCACTCGCTTTGAAATAAGTAAGCAAGGCTTGTGTGTATTTCATCCAACAATCTGTGCTACATATTATGGCTACAGTCAAAGTGAGTCTGATTAACAGCTGTTGCATTTTCACCATTAGATAAGCATCTTTGTGTCACTCAAAAAGTGGAAGAAATTGCATATACTGTAGCCATAATTTGTAGCACAGATTGTTGGATGGAATACAAACTAACCTTGCTTACTTATTTCAAAGCGAGGGCACATATTTCAGTCTTGTGGGAAAAAACTGACAAAGAGTTGAAATTTCACAAGGCAGTGATAAAAAAGCTTACAGCACCTGGTATTCCCAAGTGGTCTTACAATCCGAATACTAACCAGGCCCGACCCTGCTTATCTTCTGAGAACGAGATCAGGCGTACTCAGGCTGGTATGGTCGTAAGTAAGAAACTTTCTCTTGGTGCACTATATAAAGTCAAAGTGAGTCTGATTAACAGCTGTTGCATTTTCACCATTAGATAAGCATCTTTGTATCACTCAAAAAGTGGAAGAAATTGCAAATCAGTTTTTTCTCACAAAACTGAAATATGTGCACTCACTTTGAAATAAATAAGCAAGGCTAGTGTGTATTTCATCCAACAATCTGTGCTACATATTATGGCTACAGTCAAAGTGAGTCTGATTAACAGCTGTTGCATTTTCACCATTAGATAAACATCTTTGTGTCACTCAAAAAGTGGAAGAAATTGCATATACTGTAGCCATAATTTGTAGCACAGATTGTTGGATGGAATACAAACTAACCTTGCTTACTTATTTCAAAAAACTGCAAAGAGGGCACATATTTCAGTCTTGTGGAAAAAACTGACAAAGAGTTGAAATTTCACAAGGCAGTGATAAAAAAGCTTACAGCACCTGGTGCACTCGCTTTGAAATAAGTAAGCAAGGCTTGTGTGTATTTCATCCAACAATCTGTGCTACATATTATGGCTACAGTCAAAGTGAGTCTGATTAACAGCTGTTGCATTTTCACCATTAGATAAGCATCTTTGTGTCACTCAAAAAGTGGAAGAAATTGCATATACTGTAGCCATAATTTGTAGCACAGATTGTTGGATGAAATACAAACTAACCTTGCTTACTTATTTCAAAGCGAGGGCACATATTTCAGTCTTGTGGGAAAAAACTGACAAAGAGTTGAAATTTCACAAGGCAGTGATAAAAAAGCTTACAGCACCTGGTATTCCCAAGTGGTCTTACAATCCTAATACTAACCAGGCCCGACCCTGCTTAGCTTCTGAGAACAACGAGATCAGGAGTACTCAGGCTGGTATGGTCGTAAGCAAGAAACTTTCTCTTGGTGCACTATATAAAGTCAAAGTGAGTCTGATTAACAGCTGTTGCATTCTCACCATTAGATAAGCATCTTTGTGTCACTCAAAAAGTGGAAGAAATTGCAAATCAGTTTTTTCTCACAAAACTGAAATATGTGCACTCACTTTGAAATAAGTTGAAATAAGCAAGGCTAGTGTGTATTTCATCCAACAATCTGTGCTACATATTATGGCTACAGTCAAAGTGAGTCTGATTAACAGCTGTTGCATTTTCACCATTAGATAAACATCTTTGTGTCACTCAAAAAGTGGAAGAAATTGCATATACTGTAGCCATAATTTGTAGCACAGATTGTTGGATGAAATACAAACTAACCTTGCTTACTTATTTCAAAGCGAGGGCACATATTTCAGTCTTGTGGGAAAAAACTGACAAAGAGTTGAAATTTCACAAGGCAGTGATAAAAAAGCTTACAGCACCTGGTATTCCCAAGTGGTCTTACAATCCTAATACTAACCAGGCCCGACCCTGCTTATCTTCTGAGAACAACGAGATCAGGCGTACTCAGGCTGGTATGGTCGTAAGTAAGAAACTTTCTCTTGGTGCACTATATAAAGTCAAAGTGAGTCTGATTAACAGCTGTTGCATTTTCACCATTAGATAAGCATCTTTGTGTCACTCAAAAAAGAAATGGAAGAACAGATTGTTGGATGAAATAAAACTCAGTTTTTTTCAGTCTTGTGGGAAAAAACACAAAACTGAAAAAAAGCTATGTGCACTCACTTTGAAATAAATAAGCAAGGCTAGTGTGTATTTCATCCAACAATCTGTGCTACATATTATGGCTACAGTCAAAGTGAGTCTGATTAACAGCTGTTGCATTTTCACCATTAGATAAACATCTTTGTGTCACTCAAAAAGTGGAAGAAATTGCATATACTGTAGCCATAATTTGTAGCACAGATTGTTGGATGGAATACAAACTAACCTTGCTTACTTATTTCAAAGCGAGGGCACATATTTCAGTCTTGTGGGAAAAAACTGACAAAGAGTTGAAATTTCAAGGCAGTGATAAAAAAGCTTACAGCACCTGGTGCACTCGCTTTGAAATAAGTAAGCAAGGCTTGTGTGTATTTCATCCAACAATCTGTGCTATATTATGGCTACAGTCAAAGTGAGTCTGATTAACAGCTGTTGCATTTTCACCATTAGATAAGCATCTTTGTGTCACTCAAAAAGTGGAAGAAATTGCATATACTGTAGCCATAATTTGTAGCACAGATTGTTGGATGAAATACAAACTAACCTTGCTTACTTATTTCAAAGCGAGGGCACATATTTCAGTCTTGTGGGAAAAAACTGACAAAGAGTTGAAATTTCACAAGGCAGTGATAAAAAAGCTTACAGCACCTGGTATTCCCAAGTGGTCTTACAATCCGAATACTAACCAGGCCCGACCCTGCTTAGCTTCTGAGAACAGATCAGAGATCAGGCGGACTCAGGCTGGTATGGTCGTAAGTAAGAAACTTTCTCTTGGTGCACTATATAAAGTCAAAGTGAGTCTGATTAACAGCTGTTGCATTTTCACCATTAGATAAACATCTTTGTGTCACTCAAAAAGTGGAAGAAATTGCATATACTGTAGCCATAATTTGTAGCACAGATTGTTGGATGAAATACAAACTAACCTTGCTTACTTATTTCAAAGCGAGGGCACATATTTCAGTCTTGTGGGAAAAAACTGACAAAGAGTTGAAATTTCACAAGGCAGTGATAAAAACAGCACCTGGTACAGCACCTGGTGCATTTCATCCAACAATCTGGCTTTGAAATAAGTAAGCAAGGCTTGTGTGTATTTCATCCAACAATCTGTGCTACATATTATGGCTACAGTCAAAGTGAGTCTGATTAACAGCTGTTGCATTTTCACCATTAGATAAGCATCTTTGTGTCACTCAAAAAGTGGAAGAAATTGCATATACTGTAGCCATAATTTGTAGCACAGATTGTTGGATGAAATACAAACTAACCTTGCTTACTTATTTCAAAGCGAGGGCACATATTTCAGTCTTGTGGGAAAAAACTGACAAAGAGTTGAAATTTCACAAGGCAGTGATAAAAAAGCTTACAGCACCTGGTATTCCCAAGTGGTCTTACAATCCTAATACTAACCAGGCCCGACCCTGCTTATCTTCTGAGAACAACGAGATCAGGCGTTCAGGCTTCTGAGAACATTCTCTTGGTGCACTATATAAAGTGAGTCTGATTAACAGGCTGGTTAACAGCTGTTGCATCTCACCATTAGATAAGCTCTTTGTGCACTATATAAAGTCAAAGTGAGTCTGATTAACAGCTGTTGCATTTTCACCATTAGATAAGCATCTTTGTAAGCACTCAAAAAGTGGAAGAAATTGAAATTTCAAATCAGTTTTTTCTCACAAAACTGAAATATGTGCACTCACTTTGAAATAAATAAGCAAGGCTAGTGTGTATTTCATCCAACAATCTGTGCTACATATTATGGCTACAGTCAAAGTGAGTCTGATTAACAGCTGTTGCATTTTCACCATTAGATAAACATCTTTGTGTCACTCAAAAAGTGGAAGAAATTGCATATACTGTAGCCATAATTTGTAGCACAGATTGTTGGATGGAATACAAACTAACCTTGCTTACTTATTTCAAAGCGAGGGCACATATTTCAGTCTTGTGGGAAAAAAACTGACAAAGAGTTGAAATTTCACAAGGCAGTGATAAAAAAGCTTACAGCACCTGGTGCACTCTGGAAGAAATTTGAAATAAGTAAGCAAGGCTTGGCTTGTGTATTTCATCCAACAATCTGTGCTACATATTATGGCTACAGTCAAAGTGAGTCTGATTAACAGCTGTTGCATTTTCACCATTAGATAAGCATCTTTGTGTCACTCAAAAAGTGGAAGAAATTGCATATACTGTAGCCATAATTTGTAGCACAGATTGTTGGATGAAATACAAACTAACCTTGCTTACTTATTTCAAAGCGAGGGCACATATTTCAGTCTTGTGGGAAAAAACTGACAAAGAGTTGAAATTTCACAAGGCAGTGATAAAAAAGCTTACAGCACCTGGTATTCCCAAGTGGTCTTACAATCCGAATACTAACCAGGCCCGACCCTGCTTATCTTCTGAGAACAACGAGATCAGGCGTACTCAGGCTGGTATGGTCGTAAGCAAGAAACTTTCTCTTGGTGCACTATATAAAGTCAAAGTGAGTCTGATTAACAGCTGTTGCATTTTCACCATCACCATTAGATAAGCATCTTTGTGTCACTCAAAAAGTGGAAGAAATTAGATAAACATCTTTGTGTCATCAAAAAGTGGAAGAAATTGCATATACTGTAGCCATAATTTGTAGCACAGATTGTTGGATGAAATACAAACTAACCTTGCTTACTTATTTCAAAGCGAGGGCACATATTTCAGTCTTGTGGAAAAAACTGACAAAGAGTTGAAATTTCACAAGGCAGTGATAAAAAAAGCTTACAGCACCTGGTGCACTCGCTTTGAAATAAGTAAGCAAGGCTTGTGTGTATTTCATCCAACAATCTGTGCTACATATTATGGCTACAGTCAAAGTGAGTCTGATTAACAGCTGTTGCATTTTCACCATTAGATAAGCATCTTTGTGTCACTCAAAAAGTGGAAGAAATTGCATATACTGTAGCCATAATTTGTAGCACAGATTGTTGGATGAAATACAAACTAACCTTGCTTACTTATTTCAAAGCGAGGGCACATATTTCAGTCTTGTGGGAAAAAACTGACAAAGAGTTGAAATTTCACAAGGCAGTGATAAAAACAGCTTACAGCACCTGGTATTCCCAAGTGGTCTTACAATCCACCAAGATACTAACCAGGCCCGACCCTGCTTATTTCTGAGAACTTATCAGGCTGGTATGGTCGTTCTGACTATATAAAGTCAAAGTGAGATCAGCTGTTGTGATTTTCAGGCTGGTATGGTGCACTCACTTTGAAATAAGAAAAGGCTTTCTCCAACAATCTGGTGCACATATATAAAGTCAAAGTGAGTCTGATTAACAGCTGTTGCATTTTCACCATTAGATAAGCATCTTTGTGTCACTCAAAAAGTGGAAGAAATTGCATATACTGTAGCCATAATTTGTAGCACAGATTGTTGGATGAAATACAAACTAACCTTGCTTACTTATTTCAAAGCGAGGGCACATATTTCAGTCTTGTGTGAAAAAACTGACAAAGAGTTGAAATTCCACAAGGCAGTGACAAAAAGCTTTAGAGCACCTGGTGCACTCGCTTTGAAATAAGTAAGCAAGGCTTGTGTGTATTTCATCCAACAATCTGTGCTACATATTATGGCTACAGTCAAAGTGAGTCTGATTAACAGCTGTTGCATTTTCACCATTAGATAAGCATCTTTGTGTCACTCAAAAAGTGGAAGAAATTGCATATACTGTAGCCATAATTTGTAGCACAGATTGTTGGATGAAATACAAACTAACCTTGCTTACTTATTTCAAAGCGAGGGCACATATTTCAGTCTTGTGGGAAAAAACTGACAAAGAGTTGAAATTTCACAAGGCAGTGATAAAAAAGCTTACAGCACCTGGTATTCCCAAGTGGTCTTACAATCCTAATACTAACCAGGCCCGACCCTGCTTAGCTTCTGAGAACAACGAGATCAGGAGTACTCAGGCTGGTATGGTCGTAAGCAAGAAACTTTCTCTTGGTGCACTATATAAAGTCAAAGTGAGTCTGATTAACAGCTGTTGCATTTTCACCATTAGATAAGCATCTTTGTATCACTCAAAAAGTGGAAGAAATTGCAAATCAGTTTTTTCACAAAAACAAAACTGAAATATGTGCACTCACTTTGAAATAAATAAGCAAGGCTAGTGTGTATTTCATCCAACAATCTGTGCTACATATTATGGCTACAGTCAAAGTGAGTCTGATTAACAGCTGTTGCATTTTCACCATTAGATAAACATCTTTGTGTCACTCAAAAAGTGGAAGAAATTGCATATACTGTAGCCATAATTTGTAGCACAGATTGTTGGATGGAATACAAACTAACCTTGCTTACTTATTTCAAAGCGAGGGCACATATTTCAGTCTTGTGGGAAAAAACTGACAAAGAGTTGAAATTTCACAAGGCAGTGATAAAAAAAGCTTACAGCACCTGGTATTCCCAAGTGGTCTTACAAATCCGAAGTACTAACCAGGCCCGTGCTTATTTCAGAACGAGATCAGGCGGACTCAGGCTGGTGGTGGTCGTAAGCAAGAAACTTTCTCTTGGTGCACTTATAAAGTCAAAGTCCCTGATTAACAGCTGTTGCATTTTCACCATTAGATAAGCATCTTTGTATCACTCAAAAAGTAAGCAATTTCTCTTGGTGCACTATATAAAGTCAAAGTGAGTCTGATTAACAGCTGTTGCATTTTCACCATTAGATAAGCATCTTTGTGTCACTCAAAAAAGTGGAAGAAATTGCATATACTGTAGCCATAATTTGTAGCACAGATTGTTGGATGAAATACAAACTAACCTTGCTTACTTATTTCAAAGCGAGGGCACATATTTCAGTCTTGTGGGAAAAAACTGACAAAGAGTTGAAATTTCACAAGGCAGTGATAAAAAAGCTTACAGCACCTGGTATTCCCAAGTGGTCTTACAATCCGAATACTAACCAGGCCCGACCCTGCTTATCTTCTGAGAACAACGAGATCAGGCGTACTCAGGCTGGTATGGTCGTAAGCAAGAAACTTTCTCTTGGTGCACTATATAAAGTCAAAGTGAGTCTGATTAACAGCTGTTGCATTTTCACCATTAGATAAGCATCTTTGTGTCACTCAAA